>NC_091064.1:200869594-201172625 GCF_000393655.2 Nicotiana sylvestris | reverse complement strand
TGTTGTGATCTATCTTGAACTGGTTAATCATCTTGATGTTGGAAGTGTGATTTAGAGTATTGAAATGTGCTTTTAGCTCGAATGAGAATGTAAAATTGCACAGTGGCTTTGGAAACTACTGTAGAAATGGATCCAGTGCACTAATATGAGATCATTTCCCTATTAATACGTTGAGTGTCAGTGATTTCAATATCAGATTTGTGAAGCTAATTCCATAATGCACTTCCTTTCGCATTTCCTTATTTCTGTTTCTCCTATAGATTTGAGATTTCACTGTGTGAGTTATGCTTTGTTGAATTATTATGTTGAAAGAAACATATTTTTATTCAGATGTTTTATTGTATCGTGTAGTTGAAACGAACTGATCCTTGAACGATTCCTTGACTGCTGCTAGTTTGAGTTCTTAATTCATAACTAAGTTTTGTTCATTGTGATGGTAGATAGTCGCTTTATCGATCTGAGCTTCACTTTTGGGGTTAACAGTTAAATCATTCTTAAGAAGCTAAATATCTTGTAGTCTTTCCCTCTCAGTTTCTCACATCCCACTGGCTGTAATATTTTGGTATGAGTGTTTATCTTATTCGGGTAGATCTGTTTAGCAATGAGGCAGTTGGTTGTTCCGTCCATGAACATCTCTTCAGCCTGATTTCTCATTTTGCTTATTGTTCCTGATGCATACTGTTGGGTTTTGGGGTAACCTTCCATTTCTTTGCTTATTCAGTGACAAGATGTGTTTTACATGCAGTGCATTTGTGCAGAGCTCCATTACATTTCACTTATAATGAAGTACACCATATATGTTGATTATCTGATTCCTGCAATATTAGTGTCTTATCAATAATCTTCGGACTTTTGCCCTTAATCTCAAACGAGCCTAGGAATTAATAACTCGTGAACATCGTAGAAGAGCCTTAGGGCGCATTTTGTTTTATACAATTGTGATTGTGTACACGTTCGCGTGACATAGTTACGATTCTAAAAACCAAACCAGAGTATGCGTTCGCGCAACTTCAACCAAATATTTTCTTAAATAAATAAACAATGCATTATTAATTGTGGACACATTCGTGTGACATGATTTTGTGACGCACCGAACAAATGGGTACACGTACGCATGACCCGTTTCAAGATAATTTTCTTAATTTAAAAGCGGTAAAGGGTAAATGCACATAGGTTCTAAGTTCAGTAATCAAACAATTTAGTTAAGCCAAGTATAATCAAAGCGACCGTGCTAGAACCACGGAACTCGGGAGTGCCTAACACCTTCTCCCGGGTTAACAGAATTCCTTACCCGGATTTCTGGTTCGCAGACTGTTAAACATAGTCAATCTTTCCTCGATTCGGGATTTTTACCGGTGACTTGGGACACCATAAATCTCCCAAGTGGCGACTCTGAATTTTAATAAATATAATCCCATTACGATTGTCCTTTAATTGGAAAAACTCCCTTTTATACACCCTCTTTCGGGGGTGTAATTAAAAAGGAGGTGTGACAGCTCTGGCAACTCTGCTGGGGACCGAACCCAGAATCTCTAGTTCAGGGTTCAAGAATTCGAGCTTGTTAATGATTTTTACTTGGCTTCATTTATTGTCAATATTACTGTATTTTGTGAATCTTTTGTGCTAAATGTTATTTGTTTACTGCTTTATTATTGTTTGAATTGTATAAATGTTTTCTTACGCCACCTCTCTGAGTCTTCTAAAAATGGTGCACACGTTCACGTGGCCTACCTTTTCTGTATAAATTATACCAAATAGAACGAGGCTGGGCAAGCAACAAGGCCGGGTAGACTTCAGTGCTCTCGGTACGTCGCCCTCTCTTCGGCCCTAGTTGTCTACTCGGGTACCCCAAGTTTAGACCAAAACCCCAGGAGTTAAACCTAGAAAAACATAGCTTCATACCGAATCCCTAGTAGGAACGTTTGTTTGCATCATATGCATTTTGACTTTGGAGACTCAACACAGGGGTTGGGTCTGTCTAGGACAGGTGCACCCGAAATAACAGACCATCCTAATGCATCCTACTTGCTACTTGTGCATTTATTTGCTTTGGACTTGCATGCTGACCGGCTTACGAATATTGGGAAAAGTTAAGGAAAGAGAAATAACAGTGTGAGGGTACAAGAGAGTTAATCACCTATTCTGAAAAAAAGAAGAAGAGAAAACAGAGAGAAAACCCAATGTCCAAATAGTGTCGAAACTCTGCTGAATTTTTTTTTTTAAAAAAAAAGAGTTTTTGTTTTCAAAATAGTATGTTTTATTTACCAACGAAATGAAAAAAAAAAGAGGAAAAGAAGAGGAAAAGTTTTTTGTTTTCAAAAACAGTTTTATTTGCCAACGAAAATAAAAAAGAGGAGAGGCTCTTGTTTTCAAAAATAATTTGTTTTATTTTGACCGAACTACGCAGGTCTGCTTCTCACCGAATGTGGGATACGTAGGCAACCTACATAAGGTTCGGCCTTATTTTTTGAAAAAAAAAGGAAAAGGGAAAGAAAAGTCAGTGGTCAAGTGAATGCAGTCTGGATTTTTGATCAAAATAAGCCGATCCAGCTTCGGTAATGTCTTAAACCGTTCTTGCCGAGATAGCCTCAGAGTATTTTTCAATTGTCGAAAGGCTATTTTAGTAAAAGAATGGACAATTTGTGAGGGGTCATAAAATAATCCTCCCCGGCCTCAAAATTTATGTGAAATTGGGAAGGGGCCGCATTTGCAAAAACAGTCACTTGGCTAAAGGTGGCATATAGCCAGGAGAGTATTTTGCTAAAGGCCGCATTTGCAAAAACAGTCATTTGCAAAAATTCATGTTCAAGCCTTCGATAATAAAATTCAGGAGAGGTTAGCCTGGGGGAAGAAGTCATGGTCCTTTGATTTGTTTTCTTCTTTTCTTTCTTTTTTTCTTTTCTTCTTCAAAAACCTATTTACAAAAGGGTCCACTAGAGTCAACCTTAACCTTAATCTTCCACAGGAATAAATGAATACCGTCCAGGAACCGCCAGAAATGGTCAGGGAACAGGCTCAGTTACATTTGCATATATGGTGGAACGATCTAGATTAAGATGGTCAGAAATGGGTGAAAAAGCACTTGGGTGCTCTTAATAAACATCTTTGAAATCAAGTCGCGGGAAGATCTGGTCAAAGCTTTGGTAACTTTTGGGGATCCTGTCCACAACGTCTTTCGTTTCTCGGATTTTGAGATCACCCCTACTTTGGAGGAGATAGCTGGGTACCTCGAATTCGGACGGGATTTGAGGAAGCAACAACTTATATTTCCAAGGGCTCCATCAGTGCACAAGTTCTTTGACCTCCTGAATATTAGTAAACAGACAAATAAGGAACGTGTGAGCAACGGGTGTTGTGCTTTCCATTTCTTATACTTCAGGTTCGGGCATTCTGCTGGTTTTGAAACACATGAAAAGGGTCTGAGCAACAAACAAAACAAGGGTCTTTGGCAAATTCATCGTCGGTTCGCATTTATTGTGGCATTCTTAGGGATCATGGTTTTTCCAAATGAAAAAGGGACGGTGGATATTCGTATGGCTAGAGTTGCACAAATCCTTACTACCAAAGAGGATCATACACATGCCCCGTTGGTGCTGGCAGATATCTATCGAGCATTGACTTTATGCAAAGCAGGGGCTCGATTTTTTGAAGGCTGCAGCATCATTCTACAAATGTGGTTGATCGAGCATCTGCGCCATCATCCCAGATTCATAAGTTACGGTCCGAGCCCAAATAACTTCATCATTAGCTATGAGGAGAGGGTAAAAGATTACAATACACCAGAAGGATTTGAAGCATGGGATTCTCACTTAAAAGTTCTTAACGCAGATCAGGTCGAATGAACTATAGGATGGCTCCCGAGGACAGAAGCCATCTATATGACTGCTACCAAAGGCTACCTGAGGTTAATGGGTGTAAGGAGTATTCAGCCATATGCACCACAGAGGGTCTTGAGGCAATTCGGGAGGTATCAGATTGTGCCCGAAGATGAAGATCTGAGCACTCAGGCCATAGAGTTACATCCAGAAGCGGCATTGCCTGAGGCTGTAGTCCAGCAGGATTGGAATAGTTGCTGGTATCTAAAAAATGGCACCCAAGTACCAGACATCGCCAAGGGAGAAGCAGATCCCAACTATGCTGCCTGGTTTGAGAAAATATCTTATGTAAATAACGAGCCAGAGTCTGAGAGGCCCGCCAAAAGGCCTCATGTTCAAGCCTTCGATAATAAAATTCAGGAGAGGTTAGCCTGGGGGGAGAAGGAAGAGGAGTATAAGGCCACCATCCATGATCTATGAGAGGAGTTGAGAAATGTCACCTTCAATAATGATTTGCAGGCACAAGAGGCCGAGGGTGAGAGGAGAAGGTTGGTGCGAGAAAATGAAGCTCTCAAAGCTCAGGTTCGACAATTGAAAATTGAAGCCGAGAACCCAAGACGAAGTAGGAAAGATGAAAGGCTCATTTATAACCTTACTCAAAAGGTACGTGACTATGAAGATGACCTGCAGAAAGCTGAGTCTAAGCTAGCAAAAGCACGTGCGAGGTTGGCTAAAAGCGCCAAAGGGCGGGCAACTTTCGTTCAGCAGATGAAATAAAGGTATGAAAAAGGGGTCACAGGTTGGGAAAAGGCAATTGGCAACCTCGAAGGCGACATGGCTAAACAAGCCAAAAATTTTGAGGCCGAAAGAGAACATTGTTATGCCTTAATGGCACGGCTAGAAAAGGATTTGCAACACCTCCAAGAGCAGAACCAGGCAGCCGAACGAACTTTGGAAGCCAGAACCGAACAAATTGGGCATTTGTTGCAAGAGAAGGGCATCATAAGAGAGCAAGTCAAAAGGGTTGCCAACTATATCGCAATGAAGTGCAGTATCTGTGAGGATATGACCAAATCTATGTTCTTCGCTACTGTGATGATTTTTGTTCGCCGGGTAATGGAAGATCTCTACCACCTTCAGGGGGATTTAGCGAGTCGGCTCGCAGCTAGGCCAAATGATGCCCCGCGAGTCCCGGGGGAAATCGAGGCATTGATGTACTCGTGATTTTTCGTTTGAGTCTGTATTTCCTTTTCTGTCAGAGTCTGTAAGTCATGGTGGGTTTGTATTTTCTTTTCGTTTGAGTCTGTATTTTGGAATATGATAGCTTATTTCCGAAGTCTGTATTTTGTCTTTGCGTCACAGTCTGTTAGTCTTTTGGAATTTGTTAGTATTGAGTCTTTGTAATCGAAACACCTGTTTTTATAAAAAACTGAAAATCCCAAAAATATTTTATTTACTTTCACACTTATCTCCCAGAACTACGCTCGGTCTGATTCATGCGGGGTCATGATACGTAGGCAATCTCCATAGGATCCGACCATAACCAAAAGAAAAAAAGAAGAAGGAAAAAAAGAGAGAAAAAAGGGAAAAGAGGGGAAAAACAAGAGAGAAAAAGAAAAAGAAAGGGAAAAGAAAATAAGAGAAATGAGAGGAAAGAAACGATGGCGATGAGAGGATAAAGAAAGAAGAAAGAACAACGAAAACCAAAGAAAGAGAATAAGAAAGAAAGTTGCAAATGGAAAAGCCGGGATGACGCAAGCGGTCGAACAAAGGCATGATAGAAACGGTTAACTGCTTAGGTGCATTCATCCCTCAAATGTGCGATTACCAACTTGTTGAAAACCTAACCACTAACAATGTTGTTGATGATGAATTGAGTCAAGTCAGGTGGTTAGCTGGTCGGCATTCTGGCAACTAATTCATACAACACCCGATCGAAAGACAGGTTGAATATGACCAATCAGGAACCAGAAACGAGTATTGTCGACCCATAGAAAGAAATAGAAGAAATGGACGTTCATGCAATGAGGGAGGAAATGTATAAGCTGAAGCAACAGATGGATGAAATGTACCAAGCCTGGGCGAAGGGGCATCCACCGCCAGTTTATCCCGCTAACCCCACTTATATCCCACCATTGGCTCAGCCTCGGGAGCCCCCCATTGTGAACTCATCTCCAGCCTTTTCCCTTTACCAACAGTGCCAAGGCACCACTTCTCATACATCACAAGCTCCTCCACCCAAACAAGTCTCATACCCTCCCCCACCAATCACTCCCATTTTTGTGGCACCTCCACCTACTACCCTACATCGATCCTCCAGTGAACCTCTGTTCCAGACTCACGACAACCAGTATTATCCCCCTGAACCTACCTTCAAGGTTCCAGAACCCTACTCTTACACCCCTCATCTTGATCTCACGGCAGAAACCGAGAAGCCGCACAAAAACCCTGAGCAGAAGGAGATAATCAGAAAGGTCAAAAGCCTGGAGCAATCATTCCGAGACATGAGGGGGTTAGGGGGCCAAGTAAGTGTGGCCTATAAAGATTTATGTCTGTTCCCAGATGTTCAGTTACCGACCGGGTTCAAGATGCCCAAGTTTGATCTGTACGACGGGCATGGCGACCCAGTAGCACATTTAAGGGGATTCTGTAGTAATATAAGAGGAGCAGGAGGAAGAGATGAATTGTTGATGGCATATTTCAGCCAAAGTTTGAGTGGATTGGCGTTAGAATGGTACACTAGACAAGACCACAGCAGGTGGTACACCTGGGACGACTTGGCCCAGGCCTTCGCCTGTCATTTTCAATATAATCTCGAAATCATCCCAGATCGACTGTCATTGACAAAGATCGAGAAGAAGCCCGGTGAGAGTTTCCGAGATATGGGTTCCGTTGGAGAGAGCAAGCAGCGAGGGTTGACCCCCCGATGAAAGAAAGTGAAATAGTTGATTATTTCTTGCAGGCTTTGGAGCCCACTTATTTTGGTCATTTGGTGTCAGCCGTGGGCAAGTCCTTTAATGAAGTTGTGAAAATGGGAGGCATGGTTGAGGAGGGACTCAAGTCCAATATGATCATGAGTTATTTAGCAATCAAAGCAACCACCCAGGCCATTCAAAACGGTACTGGAGGTGTACTTGGAAAGAAGAAGAAAGAGGACGTTGCAATGATCGAGTCAGCAACTTGGGGTGGATCCAGGAACCTTCCACATTACTACAACCGGCCTCGACCCTATCCCCAAAATTACCCCCACACTCCACCCACCATAACATTACTACCCACCGCCAGATCCCTATTTTTCTGTCCATCATGCACAAACTTATACCCAACCTCCCGCTCACGCACAATGGCGTGCGTCAGTTCCCCAAAATCCATACCAAGCTCCACAAAATAACTATCCACCGCCAAAAGCCTACAGAAACCCTCCTAGAACAGGTTTTCGACCCAATCAAGCCTTTAAGAATGAGAGGTTACAGAAGCAGAAGACTTTTACTCCATTGGGAGAATCCTATACTAGTCTATTCCACAGGCTGAGACAGTTGGGTATGTTGAGTCCAATCGAGGCCAAAATGTCGAATCCCCTTCCCAGAAATCTTGACCGCTTGGTAAGTTGTGAGTATTGTTCGGGGGCCCCGAGACATGACACAGAGAAGTGTTAGAAACTGAAAACAGTTGTGCAAGAGCTTATTGATACTCATCGGATCGAGGTTCAGGCCCCAGAAGCACCTAATATCAACCAGAATCTACTGCCAGCTCACCATGAGACCAATATGATTGAGTTGATACACAAGGGAGGGGAGTCTAAGAAGCCTTCGCAGACGGTGATGATGATTCGTTCAAGTGAAACCAGTTCAAAAGAAAAGGTAACCAGTGGGAAATCGGTGGTCTAGTTTAAAGGGGTAGACAATAAGCCAGTTGTGGTAGCAGAGAAAGGGTCATCAAGCATTTTTGCAGTGAAACCATAGAAAGCTAAAGTGGTGGTACCGGGGGTTAAAAGTAAACATGTTGTGGTCGTAAAGAGTGCTCGCATAGAGCCTGTTATTATAAAACCAGTAACTCAACTTCCAGTGATCAACAGCAAGGCGGTCCCGTGGAATTATGAACGAGTGACAATAACTTACCAGGGGAAAGAGGTTAGAGAAGAAATGTGTGAGACCCATGGCTTGACTCGATCAGGGAGATGCTTTGCCCCTGAAGAGTTGAGAAAAGCTAAAACGTCCAAAGACAACCCAGTGTTGATGAAGAAAGCTATGACTGAGGAGGAAGCAGAGCAATTTTTGAAAAAGATGAAAGTGCAGGACTATTCCATTGTGGAGCAGTTAAGGAAAACACCAGCTCAGATTTCCTTACTGTCATTATTGATCCATTCCGACGAACATCGTCGGGCTTTGATGAAGATCTTGAACGAGGCCCACGTCCCTGATAAAATCTCGGTGAACCACCTAGAAAAGATAGCTAACAAGATATTTGAGGTAAACAGAGTTACTTTTTCTGATGATGAGTTGCCCGTGGAGGGTACTGAGCACAATAGAGCCCTCTACCTGACGGTGAAATGCGAAGATTATGTGGTTACTCAAGTACTGGTCGATAATGGGTCTAGTGCAAACATTTGTCCTCTCTCCATGCCGAACAAGCTGAAAGTGGAAGATGAAAGAATTCACAAGAATAGTATTTGTGTTCGGGGATTCGACGGTAAAGGGAAAGATTCAGTTGGGGACATAGTGCTTGAGCTCACCATAGGGCCAGTTGATTTTACTATGGAATTCCAGGTACTCGATGTGGCCGTTTCTTACAACCTGTTGTTGGGACGACCTTGGATTCATGCTGCTAAGGCAGTCCCGTCTACTCTACATCAAGTTGTCAAGTTTGAATGGGATCGGCAGGAAATTGTTGTACATGGTGAAGATAATTTATGTGTACCTGATGATGCCATTGTTCCGTTCATAGAGGTTGACAACGACAAGGGACCGTGGGTTTATCAGGTTTTTGACACAGTATCGGTAGAGAAAATTCCAGAAGGAAAGTGCGTTCCAACTCCAAAAATGGCTGCGGCATCAGTCATGGTAGCCGTTGAAATGTTGAAAAACGGTTTTGTACCAGGCAAGGGTTTGGGTGCATCACTGCAAGGTATTACACAGCTAGTTTCTCTTCCAAAGAATCTGGATACTTTTGGTCTGGGGTTCAAGCCCACAGTTGCAGATGTGAGACGAGCTCGCAAAATGAAACAGAAAGCATGGGCACTGCCAAAGCCAATCCCGCGTTTGTCTAGATCTTTCGTTAGGCCGGGTGTCGGAAAGCAATTATTGTCAAAGATTCCTGGATCGTTGATTGGTGCTGATGGAGACTTGGAGAAGGGACTCGAAAGGTTGTTCGCTGAGGTTAACATGGTTGAGGCTGGGGAAGGGTCGAGCAAGGCAGATGTGCAATTCGTGGGACTACGGGCAAAAGTCAACAATTGGGAAGCCACTTCTCTTCCTACCCGGAGGGAGCCTTAGTAGTGGGTTTTGATTTCCTTTTAGTTGTCTAGATTATTCCAGGGTCTATAATTCAGATATTATGTTCCGTCCAGTTGGATGTGTTATAACCCTGTTATCTTTAAATTCAATGAAATGCAATTGTCACTTTTCCTTCATTTCTTCTAATTTTATTTTGTTTTTTCTTTTGTACAGTCCTTTTTATGCTGATATCAATGACATGACATGCATGAGGAATCTCCGGCCCAGTTTTAAAAGCCAATCTAATTCTGCAATAATAATACAAGAAATTGAGTGTGATGACGAGTTGGAATTTGACGATGATGAGGCCTATGAAGAAATTAGTAAAGAACTAAGTCATTTTGAGGAAAAGCCCAAATCTAATTTGAACGATACAGAAGCAGTTAATCTAGGGGACCAAGATAATGTCCGTGAAACTAAAATAAATGTCCATCTGGAACCTCGACTCAGGGAGGAGATAATCAAAGCAGTGTTCGAATACAAAGATGTTTTTGCATGGTCTTATGACGACATGCCGGGTCTAAGCACTGATTTAGTGGTTCACAAATTTCCCACTAACCCGGCATTCCCTCCTGTCAAACAGAAGCTGAGAAAGTTCAAAATAGATATGAGTGTAATGATCAAAGAAGAGGTTACCAAGCAGTTCGACGCGAAAGTCATTCGGGTCACCCGGTATCCCACCTGGTTAGCCAATGTTGTGCCTGTGCCGAAGAAGGATGGCAAGACCAGGGTGTGTGTTGACTATTGGGATCTCAACAAGGCAAGCCCAAAAGACAATTTCCCATTGCCGAACATCCATATCTTGATTGATAATTGTGCCAAGCATGAGATTGGTTCTTTTGTGGATTGTTATGCGGGTTATCATTGGATTTTAATGGACGAGGAAGATGCAGAAAAGATGGCATTCATTACTTCATGGGGAACGTACTGCTATCGGGTCATGCCATTTGGCTTGAAGAATGCTGGGGCAACCTACATGAGGGCAATGCCAATAATATTCCATGATATGATACACCGGGAAATCGAGGTGTACGTGGATGATGTGATCGTGAAGTCTAGAAAGCAATCTGACCATGTCAGGGATCTGAGAAAGTTCTTCCAAAGGCTTCGCAGGTACAATCTCAAGCTTAATCCTGCAACATGCGCATTCGGGGTGCCATCTGGAAAGTTGTTGGGGTTCGTAGTCAGCCGCCGGGGTATTGAACTGGATCCATCGAAAGTCAAGGCCATCCAGGAATTGCCACCTCCGAGGAACAAGACCGAGGTGATGAGTTTGTTGGGGAGATTGAATTATATCAGCAGGTTCATCGCTCAGCTCACGACAACTTGTGAGCCTATCTTCAAGCTGTTAAAGAAAGACGTTGCGGTCAAGTGGACAAATGAATGTCAGGAGGTGTTTGATAAGATAAAGGGGTATTTGTCAAATCCACCCGTGTTGGTCCCGCCAGAACCAGGGCGACCTTTGATTCTATATTTAATGGTATTGGACAATTCATTCGGTTGTGTATTGGGTCAACATGATATCACTGGCAGGAAGGAGCAGGCCATCTATTACCTCAACAAGAAGTTCACGCCCTACGAGGTTAAGTATACTTATCTTGAAAGGACATGTTGCGCCCTAACTTGGGTGGCACAAGCTGAAACACTATTTGTCATCTTATACTACTTACCTCATATCTCACTTGGATCCATTGAAGTATATCTTTCAGAAGCATATGCCCACAGGGAAGCTCGCAAAGTGGCAGATCCTGCTCACAGAGTTTGACATTATCTACGTGACTCGGACTGCAATGAAAGCACAGGCCTTGGCGGACCATCTGGCTGAGAATCCGGTTGACGATGATTATGAACCTTTGAAAACTTATTTCCTTGATGAAGAGGTGATGCACATTGATGAGTTGGAGCAAGTTGAGAAGCCGGGATGGAAACTTTTCTTTGATGGGGCTGCAAACATGAAGGGTGTGGGGATAGGAGCGGTACTTATCTCTGAAACAGGTCAACACTACCCTGTTACGGCTTAGCTTCGTTTTATTGTACCAACAACATGGCTGAGTATGAGGCATGCATTCTGGGTTTGAGATTAGTTGTGGATATGGGTGTCCAGGAAGTCTTGGTCTTGGGCGACTCGGACCTCCTGGTGCACCAAATTCAGGGAGGATGGGAAACACGGGATTTGAAACTCATACCATACAGACAATGTCTGCATGACCTTTGCCAACGGTTTCAGTTGATAGAATTCAAGCATATCCCAAGGATCCATAATGAAGTTGCAGACGCTTTGGCTACTTTGGCGTCAATGCTACATCATCCAGATAAGGTTCATGTGGACCCTCTGCAGATTCAGGTCCATGACCAGCATGCTTATTGTAATATGGTAGAAGAAGAACTTGATGGGGAGCCATGGTTCCATGATATCAAAGAATACATCAGGATGAGAGTATATCTGTTGCAGGCCACGGGCAATCAGAATAGAACGATCCGACGATTGGCCAGTGTATTTTTCTTCAGTGGAGGGGTGTTGTATAAAAGAACTCCAGATCTGGGATTTCTAAGATGCATAGATGCAAGACAGGCCACAACTATCATGACCGAGGTACATTCCGGAGTTTGTGGACCGCATATGAGTGGGTACGTTCTGGCAAAGAAGATTCTCCGAGCAGGTTATTACTGGCTCACTATGGAGCGGGATTGCATCAGTTTTGTGCGTAAATGTCATCAGTGCCAAGTGCATGGAGATTTAATTCATTCTCCACCATCTGAGATACATACAATGTCTGCACCATGGCCCTTTGTTGCATGGGGCATGGATGTCATTGGGCCAATTGAGCCAACAGCATCAAACGGACACAGGTTTATTCTGGTAGCCATTGATTATTTCACCAAGTGGGTTGAAGCGAAAACTTTCAAATCCGTGACCAAGAAAGCAGTGGTTGATTTTGTGCATTCAAATATCATCTGTCGGTTCGGGATTTCGAAGGTAATCATCACAGACAATGGCGCTAATCTCAACAGTCATTTGATGACGGAGACATGTCAGCAGTTTAAGATTATACATCGCAATTCCACCCCATATCTCCCTAAGGCAAATGGAGCGGTCGAGGCAGCCAACAAGAATATAAAGAAGATACTTCCAAAAATGGTGGAAGGTTCTAGGAAGTGGCATGAAAAGTTGTCGTTTGCATTGTTGGGTTATCGCACTACTGCCCGTACTTAGGTAGGGGCCACCCCTTATTTGTTGGT
Organism: Nicotiana sylvestris; assembly: GCF_000393655.2. Lineage (NCBI taxonomy): Eukaryota > Viridiplantae > Streptophyta > Magnoliopsida > Solanales > Solanaceae > Nicotiana > Nicotiana sylvestris. Next base: position 201,160,078 of record NC_091064.1, on the reverse strand, counting down.
GTATGGCACGGAGGCAGTAATACCCGCAAAAATTGAAATTCCATCCCTTCGGATTGTCGCCGAGGCAGAAATCGATGACGTTGAATGGGTCAAAACCCGCTTGGAGCAATTAAGTCTAATTGATGAAAAGATATTGGCAGCAGTGTGTCACGGCCAATTGTACCAACAAAGAATGGAAAGGGCATATAACAAGAAGGTACGTCCACGGAAGTTCGCAGTGGGTCAGTTAGTGTTGAGACGTATTTTGCCTCATCAGGCTGAAGCAAAAGGAAAGTTCGCCCCAAACTGGCAGGGGCCATTCGTTGTATCCAGAGTATTGTCCAATGACGCATTGTATTTGACAGATATAGAAGGCAAATGTGTAGAAATGGCTATCAATTCCGATGCAGTCAAGAGATACTATGTATGATTTCTTTGTTTGACTGTACTTGTTTGTATTTGGCATATTTTGAAGATTGAAATGACGAAGGCGTTTTGTTCTGCTATCTAAACACTTTATCCCTTGTCACCCCTTTTGAGTCTTACTTATTTTATTTCATACCCCTCTTTCGGGATCAACGGCACGATGCAAAAACACAAGTGTGGAGGATAAGTAAGTGAAAAGAAAAAGGAAGAATGAACAAGAAAGGAAAATGAGAAGGAAAATGAAAAGAGAAAAAAGAGAAAGAAAAAAGAAAAGAAAAGAGAAAAGAAAAGAAAAAAGGAGAGAAAAGAAAAAGAAAAAGAAGAACAACAGAAGAAAAAGAGAGAAAGAAAAGAAAATCACAACAACAAAGTAATTTCTATGACATGAACTACATTCGACCTGATTCATTTAAGGATACGTAGGCAGCCTCACGGTTCGGTCTCATCAAAATAAAAATCCAAAAGTCCCCAAGCAAGAAACTGGGGCAGAAGTTGTGGTTGTTGCAAGAAGTTTGATTCCGAAAGTTATAATTTTGAACCTATTAGAATTGTTTTGAGCCTTTTATACCCTTTCTTTCTAACCTTGTCCAAAATCTCACATTACGGTCCAAAGAAAGACCTTTTGATCAGTCTTTGAGAAATGCCAAGTCAAGTAGGTAAAAGTAATTCATGTCAGGGGCAACACTTTAGTTCAAGCAAGGAGAGAATTAAAATAAGAGAGTCTTATCGGTGAAAACCCTCACGGGCACCGTAAGGCGATGGGAGTTGAGAGAAATTAAAATGAGAGAGTCTTATCGGTGAAAACCCTCACGGGCACCGTAAGGAGAAAGTGAGTTGAGAGATGAACGACTGAAAGAGGTATGCTGGTGAAAATCTTTCAAGGCGCCGTAGGATGAACAAGGTCAAGGTTTGGGTAAAGTAATCATGTCACGAAAATTCTGAGGCGACGAAGTACGGCAACTGAAAGTTGATTGGTTGGACAGATTGGGCCGATTAATCCGAAATGCATGTCATGAACATTGGTAACAGTTGTTCCACGCAGATAAGTTTTTTTTTCTTTTTCCTTTTGTAGCAGTCATCTGGTTTTGGATCCTTCTTATCCTTAACCCGCAAAGTCATTGCATTTCATTTTCTTTTGGGTATTTATCTAAAGATGTTTCAATGTCAGTCTTGTCCAAATAAAGTGAGAAGGATTTCAAAGCTCACTACCAACTTCCCAAAATTGCAAAGCACAGAATGGTCAAAGCATACTGGGGATAACCTGATGTAAGAGGGGGGTACAAGGAATCACCGGAAGTTTCATCGGTGGAATGGATTGGTAATATCATGGGAGATGCAAAGGTTCAGATAAAAGGGTCAAAGGTAAGGCAACAACATGGGTATAGAACACTCGGTTCATCAAAGGGCATGGGGTGTGAAAGCCAGTCAGAAAGTCAAAGCGATTCAGGGCCGGTTCGGGGAAGCCAGTCGGAACAAAACAATGCAGCAGAAAGATCTCCAGCAAGAAACTCACCAACTAACCACCATTTTTTGAACTGACAAATTTTCTTTGATTAAAACAGGGGCAGAAAAGTTCATTTGTTTCAGAGGAACTCTCTGTGGAGGAAGGTAATCACCAAACAGGTTTGCTTTCTAATTTTCAGGACCCTCCTGGAAAATGGGACCTAGTTTAAAGTTCAAAAATAGCATAATCTAGCATAAATGTATCCCAAAAGAATATAAGTTAGCTTAGAAGTTTGTGTGTTCGAGATAGGATTCAATTAGGAGTTGTCAGGACCCTCCTGAATAACGGGACTTAGCTTTAGGATTTCGACTAGATAACAACATTTAGCGTAAACTCTACTGTAGGGTAGTTCAGACATGAAAGTTGTCACCCTTAAGATAAAATTGTACTTTCAATTTTCAGGACCCTCCTGGATAATGGGGAGTAGTTTAAAGATCCTCTTAGATAGCAAGATTTAGCAGAAGTCACACCTGTAGAAGATATAACTTAGATTTTAAATTATCGTTTAGTTAAGAGTTGTCAGGACCCCCTGAATAACGGGATCTAGCTTTCAAATCCTTAGTAATACTTGGTAATATGATTTAGTTTTACAATCACAGCTGTCCCCAGCCACCAAATTGGGGCAGAAAATTTTCTTGTTTTTGTTTGTTTTGTTGAAGTCAGGAGCCCGCCTGGAGAACAAGGGAATACATTTCAAGTTGAAGTCAGGAGCCCGCTTGGAGAGTAGGGAATACTTTCAAATGCAGCAGTCAGGAGCCCGCCTGAAGAGAAGGGAATACTTTCAAGTTGAAGTCAGGAGCCCGCCTGGAGAACAAGGGAATACATTTCAAGTTGAAGTCAGGAGCCCGCCTGAAGAGCAGGGAATACTTTCAAGCGCAACAGTCAGGAGCCCGCCTGGAGAACAAGGGAGTACAATTTAAGTTTTTAGTTTTCAAATTCTTTGTTTTGTCTATTCTAAAGTCAGGAGCCCGTCTGGAGAGCAGGGAATACATTTCAAGTTAAAGTCAGGAGCACGCCTGGAGAGCAGGGAATACTTTCAAATACAACAGTCAAGAGCCCGCCTGGAGAGCAGGGAATACTTTCAAGTTGAAGTCAGAAGCCCGCCTGAATAACATGGGAATACAGTTCGAGTTCAACAATCAGGCACCCACCTGGAGAAATGAAAAACATCTCAGAGTACAATTCGAGTTCATCAATCAGGCATCCGCCTGGAGAATGGGAAAATATCTCAGATTACAATTCAAGGCGACAACAAAGAGATTCCACAGAGAGAATAGAGGACAACAAGGCAACAAAACTACAAGATCAAGTTTGAAGATATAGATAGGACTTTTGTAATCCATAGATCATAGTCTAGTATAGCTTTTTGTTTTATTTTGATATGGTGTAATAAGGAGGTTCAGTAAGAAGTAGTAGCAGCAACAGTGAAATCACAGCTTCATGGTAGCCCCAGCTACCAAACATTCCCGAACTACACTGACCTGATTCCTTTTTAGCCAAGGATATGTAGGCAACCTCAGAAGCAGGGTACGGTCAAATCTTTCAAAGATGCTTCCCACGGAGTAGCCAAACGGGAAAAAATCGCTTGTATCCGCTCACTTATCTTTGCACGAAAACTCTTCGTATTTCCGGACAAAGAGGGGCAGCTGTGAGCACGTGTTTTGCCTATATGAATTACTCCCATAAATTCAAAACAAAATAATCTCTTTTCATTATTTGCAATTATTGTGGATTTTATGGCATTTTTCTTAATCGTTTGCATTTTTCTGTAAATGTTTATTTTATTTAACTAAAAAATAATACAAAATACTTGGCATTTGTATTTAGGGTTTAATTTTACATGTCAGGATTAATTAGAAAATTAATTGTTTTATAAAATGGAAAAATCACAAAAGATATAATATAGTTTAATTCGCACTTTTAATTTTTAGCTTTGATTTTGAGTAGTTTTTCTGTTAATTTGTTTTTAATCAATCGTGATAATTATCATTTTAGGTTTAATTAGTTTTTTTAGTTCTAGGAATTAATTTTGATTCTAATTAATTTTTGAAAAAAAGAGGAGAAAAAGGAAAGAAGGAATTTTAAATTGAATTGTTTTGAAATAGAAAAGAAAGAGTGAAGAGATTTGGGCCAAAATCATTTTAAAACCCCCAGGCCCAAACATAAAATCCCTGAAACCCGTCCAATACCTGCCCGTCTGCCTTAAACCGACCCGACCCGTCCCCAAATAACGCGTGACTAAAAGAAGAAAACGGGCGAGCCCTAGAATCCCAACGCGTTACTGTTCTTCTTCTCCGAAGAACACGCGAACAAGTCCCAAATCCAGGCAAAATCTATGGCGAGTGAGCATCAAACCTCACACCACGCGTTTCCTCTTCTCTCTTGCCATTTCTAACGGTTTCTGACGACAAGATTCTCCTCTCCTCTCACTCGCTCAAATTTGGATTTATCTAACGATTGGAAGGTTCTGGAGGAGGATTCGCTGGATGAGTATGAGGCATTGGATTGATTTCACTCAATCCGAGCCCCACATTCATCAAGGGGTTCGTTCTCAAAAGGAACTTATCCGATTTTGTGAGGGGGATTTTGAAAAAAAAAAGCTTTTCGGAAAAAGGGTTGAAAAAGGCTCTAAAACAGATGGTTTTGGGTGGGTTTTCTTTTTTGGAAGAACCCTTTCAAAGTTTCAAAAAAGGAGACATACAACCTTTTCTTTGGTTTTCTGAATCCGGATTTGAGTTCCAAGGGGATTAAATTGAAGCTCGAGTTTGGTTTTCTACTATCGTCTTGTTGATTTGCTGCTGAACCTCATTAAGATTTGGAGTCGAGAGGTGTATTGTCGAGTTTGTAATTGTTATAAAGGAGATTCGCAATTTCAGGTTCATTCTCTTCTCTGTCTTTCCATTACTCATGGTCATGTTCCATGTGTTCATGTTTGTTATGATCTTGTTTAAGACTACTTGAGAGTCATTGTTCGTTGTTTGATTTTGAATGCTGAGGTCCTTTGGCCTTGGTTCAGGTTTTTTCGTATTCTTGGTTATTCTAAATTGGACGAGTGATTGCACACAACGATGTAATGGTTGTGGCTGTGTAACATCGTCTCATTCGTTTTTTTTTTAAAAAATTTGAGCAGTGAAATAGAGTCACAGGTTTTAGGGGGTTGGAACCTGCTTGTTCGATCATTTTGTTGGTCTGGCCATAATTTAAGCACCAAGTAACTTGTGCGCTTAGTTCATTCTTAAATTAGTAAGTTCAATTTAACTTCTTATTGGATTGCGACTAGCTGAGATTTTAGGATAAAGTCTGTTCAAGTTGTGTCAATTTTTCTGATGCATTGTAGCTGAAATGTGAGTTCGAACATAAACTGCTTGTTGGGGATATGATTTTACTTGTGAACGAATGTTTGGGGACTGCTACTGAATTCATTTTAGTCGATGGTGGCAGCAGCGACTCAAATTCAAATTGCTATTCTTAAGATGTTTGAACTAATTTGGTTCCTTTGAATTGAGTATTTATTATCACAAATCCTGAGTTGCCTTTTGTCTGAGGGTTCAGAAGACCCTTGTTGGTATTCTTATGATGCCTGGCGTGCAAAACTCCAGTCACAGCTGGATTCAGCAGACCAGTTTCTGCGTAGAAGCTGTATAGCAGCTGTGCATCATTTGTTCCTTCCAGATTTCAGATTGCGAATAGGGCTGCTGCACTTCATTCTTCTGTCCACTGTGTGCATAACCTACTGAAACGAAAGGCTTGCGTTGGCAGCTAGAAAATTGGTAATGTTGTTTAAAATGTGGATCACCTAGTTCGTGGCTGCATATTTTAGCATCTGGTTGCATTAGTTTGGTGTTTGGTTTGGCTTACCAGTTTCCTTCCATGGAGTTCTTTGTTCTTTTTGAAGTGCCTTTCCAGTAAATCAATGGTTCGTTTGGTCTCTGCTCAAATTACATATACTAGGTGGAAATCTGGGCTCCTTTAAATTCATTTCCTCTCAATTTTAGCCTAGATCCTTTTGAATCTTGTTATCAATGTTTCAGTGTTGGTGAGCCGAGTCTGAAATTGAATAGTTGAATTCATTAAGCGTTTGTCCTTCCTGATTCCCCTTAGTTATCAAATGAGCAGTCTGCTAGAAGTGTTAAGGTCATGTTGACCAAGATCGCACTAAGTCATGTCTTGTGTGCCTAGTTTGAAATTCAAAATGCTTTCATTAAATTATGTCCATACGAATAACAATTGTCTTGAAACTGGGAGCTGAAATGGGTATGTAAGGTGTTTGACTGAAACTCAGATTTATTTTGGATTCTGAAGAACTGTAGCTGAAATGTGCTTATCGATCTGAGCTTCACTTTTGGGGTTAACAATTAATTCATTCTTAAGAAGTTAAATATCTTGTAGTCTTTCCCTCTCAGTTTCTCACATCCCACTGGCTGTAATATTTTGGTATGAGTGTTTATCTTATTCGGGTAGATCTGTTTAGCAATGAGGCAGTAGGTTGTGCCGTCCATGAACATCTCTTCAGCCTGATTTCTCATTTTGCTTATTGTTCCTGATGCGTACTGTTGGGTTTTGGGGTAACCTTCCATTTCTTTGCTTATTCAGTGACAAGATGTGTTTTACGTGCAGTGCGTTTGTGAAGAGCTCCGTTACATTTCACTTATAATGAAGTACACCATATATGTTGATTATCTGATCCCTGCAATATTAGTGTCTTATCAATAATCTTCGGACTTTTGCCCTTAATCTCAAACGAGCCTAGGAATTAATAACTCGTGAACATCGTAGAAGAGCCTTAGGGCGCATTTGTTTTATACAATTGTGATTGTGTACACGTTCGCGTGACATAGTTACGATTCTAAAAACCAAACCAGAGTATGCGTTCGCGCAACTTCAACCAAATTTTTTCTTAAATAAATAAACAATGCGTTATTAATTGTGGACACGTTCGCGTGACATGATTTTGTGACGCACCGAACAAATAGGTACACGTACGCGTGACCCGTTTCAAGATAATTTTCTTAATTTAAAAGTGGTAAAGGGTAAATGCACATAGGTTCTAAGTTCAGTAATTAAACAATTTAGTTAAGCCAAGTATAATCAAAGCGACCGTGCTAGAACCACGGAACTCGGGAGTGTCTAACACCTTCTCCCGGGTTAACAAAATTCCTTACCCGGATTTCTGGTTCGCGGACTGTTAAACAGAGTCAATCTTTCCTCGATTCGGGATTTTTACCGGTGACTTGGGACACCATAAATCTCCCAAGTGGCGACTCTGAATTTTAATAAATATAATCCCATTACGATTGTCCTTTAATTGAAAAAAATTCCTTTTATTCACCCTCTTTCGGGGGGGGGGGGGAGTGTAAGTAAAAAGGAGGTGTAACACTCATCTTTTCTTTTACAATATTATTGAAGTTTTTCATATCTTTACTCCAAAGGTCAGATAATGGAGAGACAAGTATATAATATGGGTCGTATGACCACTGAGAATCTGAGATGGGAAGAGGGAAACCTTTTAACATGTCGTCTATTGTAGGAGAATAAATGACAGGTTTCTTTTTCAACATGCTTATCATGGCTGCCTGAATTTCCAGATCATCAACTATGATCCTTGTTAAAAGGCAGAATGAAGAATAAATTAGACTTTTCAAAAGCTACATTCTGAGCATGCCTGAAGAAGAACAGATGGTAAATTGAATAATGGTCTCTACTTAGGAGATGTTAAAATGAACAAATAGAGTTAAATAACACAATCACCATTTTCACGTGCTATTTTAATGTGGTTGCACTTAAATAGCATATCAGAGAGATAAAAGCCAAATTAATATTAAAGGATGGTTCTATAGCTTTTCATTTCGTAGAACGAACAAAATTTCTAGATCAGATCACATCCTTTCCACAAATATCCCACCAGAAGGAGTGAAATGCACGGTGAATGAAGTTTCGAAAATACTATGAATATGACAAATTGTTTCGCTTGGATAAAAAATACATTATCTTTTTATATTTTTTTATTCTTGCTAGATAACCACAGAAATCAATGTTATGATAGCTTAAGATTGCATATTTATGGAGGCAAAAAAGGTTTTGGAGAGAGACAGAGTCCCTAAGGTCAGCTTAGTACGTTCACCCTTTTTAGTAGATCGTATCATGTCATCCCTGTTGCGGAAGCCAAATGTATATAGTGTGAATAAGTCACAACTACTATACCAAAAATTATGACAGCCACCAAATAATAAATAAGACAATAAAACAACAATAAAGGGAACACCAGAATTTACGAGGTTCGGCTAATTTTGCCTACTCCTCGGACACAACCAATATTTTATTTCACTCCAAAAATACAAGTGAAATAATACTAAAGAGAGAAGATACAAATGCCTTAAACAGATGAGAAGGCAAATGAGAGGTGTGTTTAAATCCTAAACATTAAGCCTTCTTTTATAGGGGGAAAACCCCCCCAACCCTTCTTTTCCCACCGATGTGGGACAAAATGTTTTGCCAAATTCAACAAATCTCCACCTTGGCAAAATTCCACATCTTCAATTTTCTCTCAATAACAAATTTTGATTGTGTCTTCATCTTCAATCTTCAGTTTTCAACAATGTTGATCAAATCCAAACAATGTTGAAACTTGACCGCAGTCACCACCTTTGTCAGCATATCAGCAGGATTCTCCGTAGTATGAATTTTCTTCACTGTGACTCCACCTTCTTCTATGATTTCTCGTACGAAATGATACCGAACATCAATGTGCTTCGTCCTTGCATGATAAACTTGGTTCTTCGCTAATTGAATAGCACTTTGACTATCACAAAAAATTGTGATACCTTTTTGTTCAACACCAAGCTCCTTTAGCAATCCTTGAAGCCAAATTGCCTCTTTCACAGCATCTGTAATAGCCATGTACTCTGCCTCTGTTGTAGACAAAGCAACTGTTGACTGCAAAGTAGACTTCCAACTAACTGGTGCCTTTGCAAAAGTAAACACATAACCAGTAGTTGATCTTCGTTTGTCCATATCACCCGCAAAATCTGAGTCACAATATCCAACTACAGACTGATTGTCTTCCTGCTCAAAAACTAACCCGACATCTACAGTATTATGAATATACCGTAGAATCCACTTCACAGCTTGTCAATGCTCCTTCCCTGGATTGTGCATATATCTGCTAATAATTCCAACAGCTTGTGAAATGTCAGGCCTTGTGCAAACCATTGCATACATCAAGCTACCAACAACATTTGCGTATGGTACCTTTGACATATACTCTCGTTCAGCTTCATCCATTGGCGACATATTAGTACTTAGCTTAAAATGGGGAGCAAGTGGAGTACTAACTGGCTTAGTCTTGTCATCTATGCCAAAACGTTGTAGTACTCTTTTCAAATATTCTTTCTGAGATAAACAGAGTTTCTTTGAACGTCTATCTCTTATTATCTCCATGCCAAGAATTTTCTTTGCCTCACCCAAATCCTTCATCTCGAACTCCTTCTTCAGTTGAATTTTCAACTTATCAATTTCTTCCGAATTCTTGGAAGCTATCAACATATCATCAACATATAGGAGAAGATATACAAAGGAACCATCTTTAAGCTTGTGCAAATACACACAATGATCGTATTTGCTTCTCTTGTACCCTTGCCGCAACATAAACTCGTCAAATCGCTTGTACCATTGTCTAGAAGATTGTTTCAATCCGTACAACGATTTTTCAAGTTTGCACACCACATTTTCTTTTCCAGCAACTTTGAATCCTTCTGGCTGAGTCATGTAGATTTCCTCCTCCAAGTTTCCATGTAAAAACGCAGTTTTTACATCCATCTGAACTAGTTCCAAATCCAATTGTGCTACCAAAGCCAACATAATTCTAATGGAGGAATGTTTTACAACTGGAGAAAATACTTCATTGTAATCAATTCCCTCCTTTTGAGCATATCCTTTGGCCACCAATCTTGCTTTGTAGCGAACATCTACTTGGTTAGGAAATCCTTCCTTCTTTGCAAATACCCATTTGCACCCAATTGCTTTCTTTCCCTTCGGGAGATTGGCCAATCTCCATGTATGATTCTGATGAAGGGACTGTATTTCATCATTCATGGCAATCCTCCACTTATCTTCTTCTGAACTTTGGACAGCGTCTTTATAAGTGGTAGGAACATCATCAGCTACAATTGAGGTTGCACAAGCAACTGTCTCTATGAGACGAACAGGTTTCGTTATTGTTCTTTTTGGCCTGCTGGTTGCTATTGATTCAAGTTGTTGTTGAGGTTCCTGAGTTGGAATCTCCTCTACTGGCTCTCCTTCCAGAGGGTAATCTTCATTTGTTTCCTCCTCTGCTTCTTGTGTAGGAAAAATAAATTTTCCCTCAAACTCCACCTGCTTAGAAGCACCTTTATTTTGTTTGGTATCTTCTGTTACCTTATTTACCATAGCAGATTCATCAAAGGTAACATCCCTGCTGAATATTACTTTCTTTGTCATAGGACACCATAAGCGATATCCTTTGACTCCAGAAGTAATTCCCATAAAAATAGCCTTCTTTGCCCTTGGATCCAATTTTGACTCCGTCACATGATAATATGCAGTTGAGCCAAACACGTGCAAAGAGTTATAATCTATAGCAGGTTTTCCATACCATTTTTCAAATGGTGTCTTGCCATTCAATAGCAGCAGATGGTAGACGATTAATGAGGTGGCATGCATATGTAATTGCCTCAGCCCAAAATTCTTTGCCCAAGCCAGCATTGGACAACATACACCGTACCTTCTCCAGCAAGGTCCGGTTCATACGTTCTGCCACTCCATTCTGTTGTGGTGTATGTCTAACAGTGAAGTGTCGGACGATGCCATCATTTTCACAGACCTTATTGAAATGATCATTTTTGTATTCACCTCCATTGTCTGTGCGAATACACTTGATCCTCCTGCCTGTTTGATTTTCCACCATCGTCTTCCATTTGAGAAAAATTCCTAGCACTTCATCTTTGTTTTTCATTGTATACACCCACACTCTTCGAGAAAAATCATCAACAAAGGTTACAAAATAGTGCTTCCCACCCAATGAAGGTGTTTTGGAAGGACCCCAAACATCAGAGTGTACATAATCCAAAATGCCTTTAGTATTATGGATCGTTGTACCAAATTTAACCCTTGTCTGTTTCCCTTTAACACAATGCTCACAAAACTCCAAGTTGCAAGCCTTTACTCCTTTTAACAATCCTTGATCTGATAGAGTTTTCAAGGATTTTCCTCCAGCATGTCCCAAGCGCATGTGTCATAGCTTGGTTGCTTCTGCCTCTTTGTCGTCACTGGATGTCACTGTCACTGTCCCAATAACTGTACTGCCACGATAGCGGTACATATTATTATTCTTCCGATTAGCCTTCATTACCACTAGTGCACCGGAGCATACTCTCATCACTCCATTTTCTGCAATGATTTTGAACCCTTTTGATTCTAGGGCTCCCACAGAGATGAGATTCTTCTTCAAATCCGGTACATATCGAACATCTGTTAATGTTCTGATCATTCCATCATGGTTCCTTAATCGTATTGAACCAATGCCATATGAGGTAAGAGGGCTGTTATCCGCTGTGTGGACGACTCCATATTCTCCTTCTTGAAATTCCACGAACCAGTCCCTATTGGGACACATATGATAGCTACAAGCCGAGTCCATCAACCATATGTCTGATGATGTTGATGACTCTGTTGTAACTAATGAGAAGTCTGAATCATCACAATCAGCTACATTTGAATCCATAATGGCCTTTCTATTGTTATGTTTGGCCTTATTCTTCAACTTCGGACAGTCTTTCTTCCAGTGCCCTTTTTCTCGACAAAAAGCACATTCATCTTTGCTGGGTCTGGATCTTGACTTGGATCTTCCCTTCTTTGTCCTCATTTGATTTTGAGGACGACCCCTCACAAATAGTGCTTCTCCTTCTCCGCCCTTCTGTTTTTCTCGCTTTCTTTGTTCATAGCTGTACAAAGCCGAACAAACTTCTCTAAGAGAAACTTCGTCATTTCCATGGAGTAGAGTAGTTTCAAGGTGCTCGTACTCATCAGGAAGTGACGCCAACAACATCAAGGCCAAGTCACCATCATCATAAGTTGTATCCATATTTTGCAAATCTGTGACCAACTTATTGAAACTGGTGATATGTTCATTCATCGTGGTACCAGGAACATAGGTGAAGTGAAACAGTCTCTTCTTCATGTACAATTTATTTTGACTGTTTTTCTTCAAAAATTTATCCTCCAGTGCTTTCCATAATTTACTTGCAGAAGTTTCCTTTGTGTATGGATATTTCTGCTCTCTAGCAAGGTAGGATCGAATGGTACCGCAAGCAACACGGTTGATAATTCTCCAATCTTCTTCTCCAATAACATCTGGTTTCTTTTCTTCAATGGCCAGATCTAGCCCTTGTTGAAAAAGGACATCTAGAACCTCGCCTTGCCACATCCCAAAATGTCCGGACCCGTCAAATATTTCTACCGCAAATTTCGCATTTGACACAATTCTTGTCATAAGCGAAGATGCCAATGATGACGTATTGTTGACACTTGATGTAGATTCTTCTTGTTTATTGTCTCCCATCTTTGACACAAATATTATTTAATAGCTGACGACACAAATCAAGATTATTTCCTTTCTGGTGTGGAAGATCAGACTAAGCTGCAACCACAGAGCATACTCAGACAGAACCTTGACTCAGTTACCAAGATAAATCTTTTCTGATGTGGAAGATCAGACTATGCTGCAACCACAGAGCATACTTAGACAGTACCTTGGCTCTGATACCAATTGTTGCGGAAGCCAAATGTATATAGTGTGAATAAGTCACAACTACTATACCAAAAATTATGACAGCCACCAAATAATAAATAAGACAATAAAACAACAATAAAGGGAACACCAGAATTTACGAGGTTCGGCTAATTTTGCCTACTCCTCGGACACAACCAATATTTTATTTCACTCCAAAAATACAAGTGAAATAATACTAAAGAGAGAAGATACAAATGCCTTAAACAGATGAGAAGGCAAATGAGAGGTGTGTTTAAATCCTAAACATTAAGCCTTCTTTTATAGGGGGAAAACCCCCCAACCCTTCTTTTCCCACCGACGTGGGACAAAATGTTTTGTCAAATTCAACAATCCCTAGCATAATCAGTAATGATCAAGTTTATGTTTGTTTCCTGCAATATTGAATCAAGGCTTAGTATAAAAAAACAGAAAGTTATAAAAGATGCAGGCCATACAACAAATTGTTGCTGATCACAGGCATTGAATTGGACTGGTGATAAAAAGTCACATGCATTGAATTGCAAGACTAGTGATACTACTTTTTTTTTGATAGGTTACTATTTTTTCAAAACAATGCCTAATAAAACCTGCTATTTATCCCTTGGAAGCAAACTAGGCACTAATCTTTCTCCCGAACAGTAGTGACTACAATACACTGTAAACAAGTGTTGACTGAGTAGGAGGTATGGAGCCTCATATTGTATGTTTCTTCATGATGTTTGATTGGAGTAACTTTAGAAAATCAAGGGGGTATAAGATGAGTATAATATTGTTTCAAAGTTGTTGTTTACTGTAGTACTCTTGCTTTATTGTCCCTCCACCAAGCCCAACAACTCCAAAGCCTTATGCCTGTTCTCTGCTGTAGTCACTGGAAAGGACAAAAAAAAACAGCTCAAAATCCTAATATCTTCATTTTGATAATAGAAAAGGCTCGTATTTTGTTTCTTGCTTCGGTTTTTACAATTTTAAAATGTAAGCATAAATTTAATTTATACCAGGATCTTGAACATGATAATCTTACACAAAATCGTTACAGAAAACATACCTGAAACGGAATCCATTATTTTGAAGCGGAAGCGTTAATCGATAATCGGTTTCTCGCCCCTTGCCCTAACTTTACGTTACCGCCGACTTTAGTGATAGAAGAGAGAATAAAAATACGGTAACCCTAATGGGTGGGGATAAGACCAATTTATAGAGGTTCTCGCTTAATCTAGTACGTCCATCAAGTAACCAATCAGACGGATAAGATTTGATAATTAATTAAATATTAATTATGGGCCTTAAACCTATTAGGCCACACTCACGTAGGAAAAATAACTTACATTCTCCCACTTGGCCCAATAATCATATAATATTAATATCTAATATAGGAACATTAGTTGCGCATAAACAAATCTCTTCTATAATGTCCATCATAAATACCACAATACGATAAACTAGTGAATGTGAGTTATGGCGGTTATATATAATTTGTCTATATACTCCCTTCCATATACTATAACATTAGTAATTTATCGTATCAGGTTCATAAGCTATAAAATATTATGGTCCACAATAATGTCTCATTGAGACTTATTCTGTAACATCCCAAAACAACAATATGTACACCATTATGAGAAACAGGAAATCACTAATGTATATCAGAAACATATAAATGAGCTCAGAGTGTCAAAACATCATAAATACATTAGTAAAAAATACAGCCAAGACCCTTTCCATGTACATGTTCTTTAAATATCTTTGGCTATAAACCTTTCGTTAACGGATCTGCAATCATGAGATCTGTTCTAATATGCTCAAGTGACACTCTTTGTTTCTGAACTTCTTCCTTGACGGTAAAGTACTTTAGTTCCATATGCTTGGCATCTTTGGAGTACTTATCATTCTTGGAGAAGAATACTATTGCAGAATTATCAGAGTAAATTTTCAGCGGTTTGGTAATGGTGTCGACAACCTCATGTCCTGAAATTAAGTTTTGCAGCCATAATGCATGAATTGTGGCTTCAAAACATGCCACAAATTCTGCTTCCATCGTGGATGTAGCAATAACAGACTGTTTGACACTCTTCCACGATATTGCTCCTTCAGCTAATTGGAACAAATAACCAAACGTGAATTTTCTAGTGTCAATATATCCAGCGAAATCTGAATCTGAGTATCCAACAACTTCTAAATGCTTGGACTTCCTATACATGAACATGTAATCTTTCGTTCCTTTCAGGTACCTCAAAACTTTCTTTGCAGCTTTCCAGTGATCAATTCTTGGGTTACTCTGATATCTTCCTAGCATTTAGATCGCAAAACTAATATCTGGTCTCGTGCAAGTCTGAGCATACATCAGACTACCAACAATAGAAGAGTAAAGAATTGATTCCATTTCTTTTTGTTCTACATCATTCTTAGGGCATTGCTTGAGACTAAATTTGTCCCCTTTTTGAATTAGAACAATTCGTGCTGAACAATTGTTCATATTAAATCTCTCTAGAACTCTTTCGATATAGTCTTTCTGAGACAATCCCAATAATCCTTGTGATCTATCATAGAATACTTCTATTTCTATCACATAGGATGCTTCACCCATATCTTTCATTTCAAAATTCATAGAGAGAAAATCTTTAGTCTCACGCAATATGCCTAAATCATTAGCAGCAAGTAGGATATCATAAACATATAGGACTAAAAATATAAACTTGCTCCCACTGATCTTTTGGTATATACACCGATCAACGGTATTTTCCACAAATCCAAAAGACGTTATGGTATCATTAAACTTTATATACCATTGTCGTGAGGCTTGTTTAAGTCCATATATTGACTTCTTCAGTTTACACACTATTTGACCTTTTTCTTTAGTTTCGAAACCCTCTGGTTGGTCCATATAAACTTCTTCCTCGAGGTCTCCATTAAGAAAGACAGTTTTCACATCCATTTGGTGTAACTGTAAATCATAATGAGCCACCAAAGCCATAATAATTCTTAACGAGTCTTTCTTTGAGACCGACGAAAATGTCTCTTTATAATCTATGCCTCCTTTCTGAGTATAACCCTTGGCAACAAGTCTGGCTTTGTATCTCTCAATATTGCCATTTGAATCGTGTTTGGTCTTAAAGACCCATCTACACCCGATTCTTTTAGAACTTTCTGGCGATTCAACAAGATCTCAGACTTTATTGTACCCCATGGATTTTAACTTTTCCTTCATGGCATCAATCCATTTGTCAGACTCATTACTTTCTATGGCTTGTGAAAATGAAATCGGATCCTTATTAAGACCAATGTCAAAATCTGACTCTTGCAAATAAACCATGTAATCATCCGAAATAGCCGATTTTCTAACTCTTTGAGATTTTCTTAATGGTATTTCTTGTGGTTCATTTGTGTCAGATATTTATGAGTTATTTTCTTTATGAAGTGCTTCATCCAAATATTGCTCGGTGTTGTCAAAGTGTTCTTCAATAACTGGAACAATATTTGGTATTTGTGTGGAAGTAGGCACATTTCTAGGTAATAGAATATTTACCCTCATCTATTTAATTTTCACACTTTGCTTTTCAACACTCCCACTAACTTCATCGTTCTTAATGAATCTTGCATTACCGGTTTCAACAATTCTCGAACTATGGTTTGGACAGTAAAACACACACCCTTTAGATTTCTCTGGGTAGCCAATAAAGTAACCACTTACTGTTTGAGAATCTAATTTCTTTTCTTGTGGATTATAAACTCTAACTTCCGCTGGGCAACCCCAAACAAGCAAGTGCCTTAAACTAGGTTTCCTTCCTGTCCACAGTTCAAAAAGGGTCTTTGGAACTGCCTTACTAGGACCCCTGTTTAATAAATATACAGTGGTTTTAAGAGCATACATCCACAATGATTTGGGTAATGGAGAATTACTTATCATGCTCTTAACCATATCCATAAGTGTTCGATTACACCTTTCTGTAACACCATTTTGTTGAGGTGTTCCTGGCATAGTATACTGTACGCATATGTCATGTTCCTCGAGAAACTTTGCAAATGGACCTGGACATTGTCCTGATTCATTATATTTTTTATAATATTCACCACCTCTATCTGACAAAATTATTTTCACCTTTCTATCTAATTGCCTTTCAGCCTCATTAACAAACACTTTGAGAGCATCTGTTGCTTGAGATTTTTCTTTCAGCAAATAGATGTATCCATAACATGAAAACTTATCGATAAAAGTGATAAAATATTTCTCTCCACCAAAAGATGGAACATCAAAGGGTCCACAAAATTTCGGTGTGTATAATTTCAAGAAGTTGGGTACTTCTTGTGGAACCTTTCTTACTATGCTTGGTTTGCTTTCCCTTAATGCAATGCAAACATATAGTAAGATTAGTAAACTTTAGTTTCGGAAGAATCTCATTCTTTACTAATCTTTCTAACCTTTATTTGGTTATATGACCCAAACGTCTATGCCACAAGTAAACAGAACTTCCATCTAGTGAACTACGTTTAATTCCAACATTATGTTGAACAGTAAGAAGGGATTCAGAAAATCCAATATCGAGTTTCAATTTATATAACCATCACTAAGATAACCAGAACCATAAAAAATAGCATTCTTATGTAAATTGAAACATCCATTTCCAAATTTTCAATCAAATCCAGAAACATCAAGTCTTGAAAGAGAAATCAAATTCCTAGAAATCGAAGGTACATAAAGAGTCTGTAATAGATCAAGGTGACGTCCAGTCTCCATGATCAAACGATAAGTCCCTATGCCTTCAATTGGAGACTTCATACGATTTTCCATGAACAAGAAATCCTTATTTGGATTTGTAGTTTGGATCGTAAGGAATCCCTGCAACGTAGTAGATACATGAGCAGTTGCACCAGAATCAAGCCACCAAGTATTATTAGGAACTTCTACTAAATTTGATTCGAAACATACAAAAGCACTAATTGTACCTTTCTTTTCGAACCAAGCTTTACGTTTCAGGTAATCTTTCTGATAGTGTCCTTCCTTGTTATAAAAATGACAGGTATCTGCCTTATGTTCCTTGTTAGCATCATGTTGAGCTTTAGCAGGTGCTTTCTTCTTCTTGAACTTGTTGCCCTTCACTTTAAGTCCTTTACCAGCTCCTTGACCCATGAGGTTAATTGAATGACTCCCTTGTTTCTTCAGTCTTGACTCTTCCTGAGCAAGCATACTGGACAATTCACTAACATTCCACTTATCCTTAATAGTATTATAGTTAATTTGAAAAGGTCCATACTCAGGAGGCAACGAGTTCAGAATAAACTGAACCAAGAAAGAATCATCCACTTTCATCCCCAAGGTCTGAAGTCTTGCTGCAATGTTAGTCATCTCGATGATATGATTTTGCATACTACGCGACCCATCAAACTTCATGGTTGTGAGTTTAGCCATTAGTGTACCAGCGAGAGACTTATCTGTAGAACGAAAACGTTCTTTCACAAACTTCAGGTATTCCCTGGCACTTTCTGTTTGTGAAATAGTACTCTTAATGTTGTTGGAAATAGTCATTCGCATAAACATAAGGCTTAGCCTGTTAGAGCGTTCTCATGCTTTATAGAAAGACTTCTCATCCGCACTGCTCGAATTAGTAATGGCAACGGGCTTATCATTCAGCAGAGCCAAGTCAAGATCCATCACACCTAAGTGGAACTGGACTTGTTCACGCCATTCAGAGAAGTTCAATCCGTTGAACACAGTAACAGACGAAGAAAGAGAATGAAAAGGGATAGCTGCAAAATAGATAATACATGCTCACAAATCAATATGGATTCAACAAAACAGTCAAAGCATATCGCAATTCCCCTTTAGGTAAATACTACGATATACTATCATAATTTAAGTGACATTTAGCCTTTAATATGTAATTAAATATTTTTAACCAAATATATATGCCATCTTTGGACAGACAATATATATTTGACTAAGAATATTAATTTACTTCATCGTATTCACTAATCATAGAATAATTGATTCACCTTTGGGTAAATCCTTAAGTTCTAGCAATAGTGAAAATTAATTTATCCATTTATTTTCAATCATAGGCATTTCATTAATTTCATGGATAAACTATAATTTTATGTATGCAACTTTTCATGAACATACTAGTTTGGCCACTTTGGTAACTAACAAACTATATAAACATAAATGCACACATAAAATGAACATAACAAAAAATATTTACGCATGTAAATATTTTAGACATTCTAGTTTGATCACTTTGGTGACTAGCAAACTATATAACTTTAAACATATACATTAATTGTTATATAATATATATAGTAATAAGAACCATATCACAATAAACACATTATGGTGGACTTCTATGTAATTATTGTTGCAAGGTGCAATCTTAAAACATGTGTCTGGTAACTTCAAAGATGAAATTTAATTTCATCTACTTAATGGTCCATAATACATTAAAAATCCCACGGTAACAAGCGTAAACTATTATGCCCAGAACATTAATAAACTATGAATATTAATAAATTAAATTTAATCTAGCCCAAATCTATAGGGGCAAGGATACTTGCGAATGTGAACATATAGAAGAACAAGTTTACTGGGCAAAGTGATTCACTGAAGCCATTGATAAATTATTAAAGTATGAAAGATAAAAAAATTCAATTTCAATACACCGATTTTCAATAAAATAATCATTAAAAAAAAATGAAGCACATAAGTTCATTCTATTTTTCAAAGTATTCTTCGGTGGGCTAGGGTTTAATTTCTATGAGAATCATTCTTCTGGGAAAACCCCACAAAAGCCGTAGTATCTTAAAGGATAAATTCCTCCCCTAATCACTACAGTAACATAAGCTATTACAGAGAGAAAATTTATTCTAATGCTTCTTGATGCTTTATTCGTAAATAGTACTTTCATAACGAAGAGTATCAGTTCAAATTACATGCTCATGATACCACATATAAGCATAAATTTAATTTACACCAAGATCTTGAACATGATAATTTTACACAAAATCGTTACAAAAAACATACCTGAAGCGGAATCCATTATCTTGAAGCGGAAGCGTTAATCGGTAATCGGTTTCTCGCCCCTTGCCTTAACTTTACGTTACCGCCGACTTAGTGATGGAAGAGAGAATAAAAATATGGTAACCCTAATGGGTGGGGAGATGACCAATTTATAAAGGTTCTCACTTAATCTGGTACGTCCATCAAGTAACCAATCGGACGGATGAGATTTAATAATTAATTAAATATTAATTATGGGTCTTAAACCTATTGGGCCACACACACGTAGGAAAAATAACTTACATAAAACACTTTACAAAATTTCAGAAAACTTTTCAGGGGATTCAATCAACATTTTACAAAGTTTCACACGACTAACAGAGGACTAGGATATAATCTAACCCAATCAGATATCATGGCGCGGATCTTGCCCGATGTTAGTAGTGTATCAATAATTGACGAGAAAGGAGAATTTTTACCTTTTTTTAGAATTGTACTAGGGATGAAACTCTTCTACTATATAAAGGGGAAACTTTTTATTCAATGGACATATTATAACACACATATCAAGGAAATACAAACTCATTTCTCTGTTTTCTAACTATTGAAAGGTTCTTATTTTAATCATCGTTCTTTATATTCATTTGGCTTCGAATCGAGGGCCCGATCGAGGACAAAACCATTGTTTAGCTCAAATCCAAGTTCGGCCTTAATGTCACAATTGATTTGTTTATTCATTTTATCTTTAATTCGTTTATCTAACATTCTTGATTACTTGTGTTGAATCAATTCACATATCATTAAAACCACGCACAAATTCAATTATTATCCGTTTTAAGGGTAAACAGTTTGACGCCCACCGTGGGGCTAAGGATAATAGTGGTGGTTTGATACAAATTTTCCATAACCAATCCAAAAAATCAAAATACTAAAATTAACATCAAAACCATGAATCGTCGATCAAGATCAATCTCTTAAGTTCATAATTTCCGACTTTCAATCAAATGTTCGATTCAAGCCTATATAATCTAGAACGAACCCAAACATTGCACACAAGTCCCAAAATGACTAAACAAACCTATTCAAACTTTCGGAACCAAAATTCAAATATGATAACCCCAAAGTCAATCTCCCGGTCAAATTATGAACTTTTTATTCCTATGAATTGCCAACTTTTGGCAAATAGCACCAAAACGTATTAAGAACTTCCAAATTCAATTCGGAACAAACACTTAAATTGAAAATCACCATAAGAACCTATTGGAATATTCAAAATACCATTCCAAGGTCGTTTACACAAAAGTCAAACCTCGGTTAACTCTTACAACGTAAGCTTCCAACAATGACACATCATTCCAAATCACTCTCGCACCTTCCCGAAGCCAAATCAATCAACCCTCAAACCTCAAAACTAGAAACACATATACAGGAAGCATCAAAAAGGGGAACGAGACTCAAATACTACAAAATATGCCAATCGGGGTAGACTTCGATGAAAAATTAAACAGATAGGAAGAGAATATAACATAAATTCTACCAATCCTGTAGGTAGAGTAAATATAGCATAAACTCTACCAATCCGGTAGAGAAATCCCTGATATGCAAAAGTATGCCAACTCGATAGATTTGATGAACAACTTAATAAATAAGTAGAATAAATATAGCATAAACTCTATCAATTCGGTACGGAAGAGCAATAATTGTATGCTGGTCGGGACTATTTTCTAAATACCACTAATTTTAAAAACATTGGGCCAGGACCAACCGTGTCAATCACCCATAACATGTCACGAGGCCCACAAGGCCGTAACATAAGGAACGGGAAAATTGAAACCCGCATCACAACGGTCGAATTTCACGTGATCAGAAGGAATCCAAACGCTCCGCTGTTTGCACAGAGAAAGAGAAAGGAGAGAGAGAGATGGGGAAACGGAAGGGGAGAGAGCAGAAGAAAGTTTCTGGAGGAAGATGTGAGGGAAAAGAAGTGAATTTGGGTGAACAAGTTGAAGCAGGAGCTGGAGCAGAAAGCAGATTCTTCGCCTGCTATTTGCTAACGTCTATGTGCCCCAGGTTCAAGGGCCACACTTACATCGGGTTCGTTTCCTTTTTCTTTCTCGTCAATTAGCCCTAATCATTGGCACACAGCTACTGATAATGAAATCCATCAGATTAGGGTTCCGATTGGGGAGCTTTGGTTACTTCGTTACATCTTATCCCCTTTCATTTTCTTTCTCTTTTTTATTTTCCTAGATCCAAATTTAATTAAAGTTAACACTTGGCAAACCTTGTTTATTTCTTTTTCCTCGCACAGTTTTTATCAGATTGCCTAATTTGAAATGATAATCATCTATATTGCCATAAAAAATTTGTTCTTTGAGAGGTTTATGAAAATTTGAATTTTTTTAAAATTGTTTTCTGCAACCAGGTTATTTTTCTTGAACATTATTGTTGTCTGCAGGTTGATATCCTTTAATTTATATTTAAAGTCCTAAATTCAAGTAATCAATAAAAAATTATTTTCCTCTCGAACAGAATGGATTATCCATGAATAGAACAGGAGTGTAATCCATCGTTGGTGCAGATTTACAGTGAATCCTCGCCGTAGAATACGACAACACAATGGAGAAGTGAGGATGGGTGCTTTCAGGACAAAGAAGAAGCGTCCTTGGGAGATGGTTTTATGCATTTATGGCTTCCCAACAAACGTATCTGCCCTCCAGGTACCTCTCTCTCCCGTGTTCTTTAGCTATGTGCATAATACATGTTTGGATTTGGTTTTTCAAAATTGGCCTTAGGTAACAGCTGTGTAATACATTTTTGTTGTTTTAGAAATATTTGTGATGTATAGTTTTGAAATAGAATTTAGATAAAAAAAAAAGTCAATCAGGTCCTGAATAGCTGTAGAGTATTATTGTTTAGTTACACTACCTGGAAAAATGAAACTAAGATTAATTTGTGGGAACTTAAAGCAAAAATATATCTTACTTAAAAAGTTAAAAAGCATACTTTTCCATCAAATCTATACATAAGTATACAAATTGTCTTCGAGAAACCAATTTTCAGAACCCAAATCCAAACATGCACATAGTTCTCGAGGAACCAATCCCTAGACCATAATACTTTTAAAAGAAAGCTGAAAATAAATCCAAATGCTACAAACTGTTTTCATAACCATGAATTTAGTTGGTTACCTCTGATCACTCACATTGAATCTCTTAATGCAAAAATCTAACTTCCCCAATGTTTGTTGTTGGCTTAATTCTCATGTGAAATAAACAAAGGGGAAATTTTCAACTTAATATCAAGTGAACCAATTGAGAAATAGCGCAAACTGTTGGAATTTCAGGAGGTTTTAGATGTTACAAAAAGGTTCATTTTTTGAAACTTTACATTATGCAAATTCCCTTTGTAACCTGAATTTGCTTTTAGGATAGACCAACTGAAGCTGGTAGGAGATATCAATTTAATTGTTTTCTTAATTGAATGTTGCAGTTTGAGTGGGCGTGGCAGCATCCAGTAGAATCCCGTGCAGTTAGACAGGCAGCAGCATCGTTCAAATCTCTTGGAGGAGTTGCTAACAAGATTAAATTGGCATATACAATGCTTACTCTCCCTGAGTGGCAAAGGTATGAAATTTATTGCTCAGCTTTCCTGAGGTGGACTTACAAGCCGTAATGAATTTTGTCTCATTAGTTTTGTTTTCTATGTTCAGCCTAAATCTCACCGTAAATTTCTTCTCCACAAAATACAAGATGCATTCAGCTGGTTGCCCTAATATTCCAGAGCACATGAGAGTCCAAGTTTGTGCGCTGGACGAACTTCCCTGTTATACAGGAATTGACAAGAATGAGTATACAACCAATGATTGGGACAACAGTGAAGATTATTTGGGGAGCAGTGAAAAGTTAACAGACGAAGGATCTGCAGGATCCACAACTTCTGATAGTTCTGCTAGTAGCGCTGTAGAAAATATTGTTGAACATTTTGATTGGAGAGAAGAACTTTACGAACATGCTGAAGAAAATAGCTCAACCCATAGAGAGGATCCCGAGCAGACATATATTATCATTGACTCGCCGGTGAACGCACCATCCTCAATTCAAAGTGGTTGTTATAGTATAACAGACAACTTAAGGGACATATTTGAATTGGACGAAGAATTTGGTGGTGAACTTTGTCAGCAGAGCATTCATGCTGGTTTGTCTAGTGAAGTTGAGGTTATTGATGTTTTTACTCCTCCATGCTACAAGGTAAGTGGAGACAGCAAGAAAATAAGACTTTCTACTGCTTGTCCTGAAATAATTGATTTGACAGACTCACCTATTTTTGTCTGAAGTGGAGTATTTTTACCTTTTTTTAGAATTGTAATAAGGGTAAAATTCCCCTGCTATATAAAGTGGAAGTTTCTTATTCAATGGACACTGTAACATACATATCAAGGCAATACAAACTTGTTTCTCTGCTTCTTAATTATTTAGAAGTTCTTATTTTAACCATAGATATATATTTGGCTTCGAATTGAGGGTCTGGTCGAGGGCGAAAATACTGTTAAGCCTAAATCCGAACCCCGACTTAACGTAAACTGGTTTGGTTATTTATCTTGTTTCTATTTCGCTTATCCAACACTCTTGATTACTTGTGTTGAATCAATCTACATATCCTTAAAATCGCGTACAAATTTAATTGTTATACGTACGCTCTTGTTCAGCATATATATACACATCTCTCTTCGTATTTTCCAGATAAGTTCTGGAATCAGCATCGTTCGTCTTTTCTCTCTGTCGATACACATACACAGAGTCTCAGTACATTTCAGTCCATATAATACCAGAATTTGAATATTGATGCATTTTCCTTTTGGAAAATTTACTGACTTGAGTTTGAAACGAATTGCTAAGGAACGAAAGGCCTATGAATCTCCTTTTTTCATTCTTCAGAAGGTCCTTTACGAGAACCGTAAAGCTTGGCACTAACGGCAAAATCCGTATTGATTTGCATATCTGTGCAAATACCTCTCAAAAATAGCTGTTGAGAGGTAACAACCACATATTTTCCTTCATTTTGATTCATAAATGCATTAGTATGTCAGATTTTCTTTTCTATTAGTCATTTAAGTGCTTATCCTCATTTAATTTGTAGACCGAGTAATCAACTTGAAATTTGTTTATTGTTATTTTTTTCACTTGGAATTATCTAGGATTGAGTTAATAATACTGGTAAAGTCCATCTCTGTTACTTCAAATTGTCCTGAGTTCTATATGGGATAAATATGGACTTAGGTAAGTTCTATAGAATGGTGGTGTGAGCACGTGATTTTTGCCCTAAATATGATTATTCCCAAAATCCCAAAGCAAAATATTTTTCTTTATTTTTTTACGATTTTTGGTGCATTTCGGTATCATTTTCTGATAATTGTTGCATTCTTTTGGTGCATGTTAATGTTTATAAAATACAGAAATATGCATTTTTGCATTTAGATTTTAGTTTTATGTTTTTTTAGTATCAACTAAAGTTTAATTTGTTTAGAACAAAACATGAAAATCACAAAAAATTAGTTCATTTTTGCATTTTAATGATTTCTATTGGGAATTCATCATGAAATAGTTTTTGAACAATTTTAGGAGTTAATTAGTCTTTGTTTTGAAATAACTAGGATTTCATGTTAGTTTTACATCTCCATAAAAATTAGAAAAATTATAAAAATTGTAAAAGTAAGAAAAGAAAACAAAAAGGAAATAAGAATGGAAATTGGGTCTTAATAGAAGACCCAAATTTGGGCCTATTTATTGGATTTTTTCAGGCCCAAATGCCTTAAATCCGTTCCAAATCAGTCCAGCCCAAACCCCCAACCCGGTCCGGTCCCCAGTAAGTCCAAACGACGTCGTTTCCCCAGCATCTAACCACGACCGTTGGATCTCATCAATCCAACGGTCCGGATCTAACTAGGATGTTGGGTATATAAATGTCTGAAATTCCCCCCTACCCCCCATTTGCCTCATCTTCCTCACCCCGTCTATCTTCACGAACCCTAATCCGCGCCGCCATCAAACCCCTCGCCGGCGGTGAACGCCACCTACCCCGTTCAAACCCAGATTAACACCACAGATCCCCCATGAATCCCTCTTTCCATTCCCGTTATTAGTTTTTCTTGAATGTTGCCGGAGCTCGTCGAATCTTCGTTTGAAGTTTCCGGTCAAATCGAAGGTTTATCCAAACCAGCCCAAAATCACACCATACAATCCCCGGCCTCCCCTCAACACTAATCCGTGTTTATTTTCCTTCAATTCACTGTGAAACGGCTCGAATCTTAGATCTAAGAATTTCGGGCCAAAACCCTAAACCAAAATCTTTGTGATTTCGAACCGTAGTATCCTTAACCATGTGTTCTCTTGTAAGAACACACGGTTAGGGATGTTACGCGTCAAAAATCTGAAAGGATTCAGACGTTAGTGACTGGCCGGAATTCCTCGTGCTTCTGTGAGTTTTTCCTGTTTCTTTTCACTCGCATGTTTGAAGTTTTAGTTACAGTTTTTTTGTTTCATTAATTTTTCTGTTAATTTTATGATTTTTTTGTATTAGTTTAGTTCTGTCAATTACTGTTGGTTTTGAGTTTGATATTTGTTTGAATGATTGTGAGTTTATGGGTTAAGAATTAGTTTAAATTCATTTAAAGTTGATTATGTTGGCTTAAGCTTTGCTTTGATCGATCCTGGTTTCTGGGTTCCCTTAGCTTGACTGAGTTGGAATAATTGAACAATTGGGTTGGTTAGTTTAATTAGTTGATTTCTGAGTACTAATTAATTAATTTCAGTTAGTTTTAGATTAAATTAGGGGATTGGGTATAGCTGTTAAGGATGAGGTTAGGATCAGTAAATTAGAGAAGCCTTCAGGGGTAGTCTGGGTATGAAAAAGGTTAGTTCTGATAGGAATAGTAATTTCAAAGCATGTGAAAGGGCAGTATAGGTATTGTATGGGTAGAAGAATACCCTAGAGCCTTCTAGAATGGGATTTTAGTGCACATTTCAGCACAATAGGGGTGCTTACTTGTTTAGCAAGTCAAGAATAGAGGGATTAAACTGAAAATAGGGAAGAGACTAATTAGAAAATCAGAATTTGATCTATTTCCCTGAGGGTTGCCTATAAAAGGGCATGAAATGCCTTGGGAAAGGGGGTTCTGCTTCTTCCTTCAGCTTTAAGCTCGAAAATCCCCACAAAAGGCTTTCCTCCCTGCTTTCAATTCCAGTTAGTAGCTCCATTCCAGTACTCAAAAAATAAAAACAGCAAAAAGTGAGGAAATCAGAAACAATCTTACAGTTTCATTATTAGTTTTGGATTTCAGTTGGGTGTTGGGTTTAGCAGTATTGCAAAGGTGCTTTAGGTTCAGCTGGGAAGGTTAAAAGTGCATTTGAAGTGCGTGTTGAATTGATCTGTGGAGTCTGTTTGTATTTCTAGTTTTTCAAAGCAGTTCCTGGCATGTTCTGTGGTGTACATTGTTGAGTTTGTTGCTGTTGCGGTTCAAAATAGCTGACTCCTTTCCTTTTCTCTATTTACATTCCCATTTCCATGTACATTTCTTTGAACCCCACTGATGTATGTTCGTTGAAGTTGGAATGAAATGTTCAAAAGATCTATTATTCAGCTGAAGACAGTCTGTATTTTAACTGATATTCATAGTGTAGTTTTCTGTTATATAAACTGGCAGTTATATATAATTAAGATTGTCCAGTAAGGTCAATTACATTTAGCCTAGTTACTAATATTTTTGTCGTTGATCATGCTAGTATAACAAAATGTCTGCTTTGATTAAAGGGTCTGAAATCGATTGATAGGCAAACCTGATTTGTTGTTGGTGGATTGGTATCGAAAACAGTTAAAAATCATGGAACAAAACTCATTCACAATTTATTTAGTTCATTAAAAGCAGCAGGTCTTGATAGGTGATTAGTAGGATATATAGTTTAGGAATTTCGGAGTTCATGACTTCAGTTAAAATAAGAGTATGCATTGTCAGTGTTGTTATTGTTGCAGTGGAATCGTACCCACATTTGTTGGGCCAATTGGACTTTATCAAAGTCACGAGGCAGGACCATTTTATTTGAATTTGTTTTTTTTTTTAGTTTACTTCAATGAAATTCAATTCTAAATTAATTAGGCTTTTAGAGACACATGATAAGTAGTAAAGCATAGTTACTGTGGGATTACTACTAGCTTCGCCCAAATAAAACCACTAATTATGGGCCCTCAAGGTGGGTATATAAAAATTGATTAGAATTTGGGATGGCCATTTAGCAAACTCCACGGTCCTCCCCAAAATAATATTACGTTAGAATCTTTAGGCGCGATTTTAATTAAAGTACCTTCTTAAATTCGGGTGCGCATTGATGCGACCCAAATCCCAATCTCGACGAAGTCAAAACGTGCTGACAACCACGGGTGCATTGATTGCGACGTGGATTGAAACGCGTTTTCACGATGTCATAATTCTTTTAAAATAAATAAACAATAAAAGCGGTTTACAAATAAAAGGCACATAAGTTAGCATGTATTAAAATCAGATAAAATCAAATACAACAGTTAAGCGACCGTGCTAGAACCACGGAGCCCGGGAATGCCTAACACCTTCTCCCGGGTTAACAGAATTCCTTACTCGGATTTCTGGTTCGCAGACTGTAACAGAGTCATATTTTTCCTCGGTTCGGGATTCAACCGGTGACTTGGGACACCATTAATCTCCCAAGTGGCGACTCTGAATAATTAATAATTAAATCTCGTTCCGATTGTCCTTTAATTGGAAAAACTCCTTTACGCCCTTGCGGGTGTAGGTGTCAAAAAGGAGGTGTGACAGCTCTGGCGACTCTACTGGGGACCTAACCCAAAATCTCTGGTTCATGATTCAGAATTCGAGCTTAGATAAATTGTTGTATTTAATTGCATCTGATTTTCCTACATGTTTTATGCTGAATGTGCTAAATGTTACCGCTTTGATATTATTTGACTGTATATATAAACTGTGCCGAACCCTTCTCTCTTCACCTCCGGGGATGTGCTTACTGGTTGAGACTCCCTATTCTGTTAGTGTTATACCCTGAAATAAGAAAGAGGTCGGACAAGTTACGAAGCCGGATGGCCTTTTGGTTCCCGGTAAGTTGCCCCCTCCTCGACTCGAGTTGTCCGCTCGGGTACACAGTCTAGTACACTGACCCAGGTTTTGAATATAGAATAACGTGACTTCATGCCGGATCCCTAGTAGGAACGCTTATTTGCATCACGTTGCATTTGACTTAGGGGACTCAACACAGGGGTTGGGTCCGTCTAGGACTAGCAACCTGAAATGAAAAGACCATCCTGATGCATCCTACTTGCTCTGTACATATATTTGTTTCGAACTTGCATGTTGACCGGTTTCTAAATCTCGGGAATGTTGGAAAAAAAGAAAGAAAAAAAAAGAGAAGAGAAAAGAGAAAAAAAAGAGAGAAAATATCAGTTAGGGAGTTAATTGATTATTTTAGAAATAAAAATCAATTACTGGTGAAACTCTGCCGAAATTCTGAGAAAGTAAAAAAATGTTTTATTTTACTAAAAAAAGGGGCAAAGAAAAATAGAAAAAGAGTCTTTTATTTTTGGAAAGTCGGTTGTTTAAAAAGAAAAGGATAAAAAGAGTCTTTGTTTTAGTTTGAAAAACATAAGTTGTTTCATTATTTGTTGAAAAAAAAAAGAAAAAAAGGGGTCTTTTATTTTTAGTTTGGAAAAATAGGTTGTTTTATTGTCTGTGAAAAATGAAAATGAAAAAAAGAGTCTGTTATTTTTAGCTTAGAAAAATAGGCTGTTTTATTTTGAAAAAAAAAAAGAAAAAAAAAGATCCTCGTTTCTACAAATAATTTTTATTCGCTTATGAAATGCCAAAAATGAATGGAAAAGAGTATTGTTTTAAAATAGTTCGGGTAAGTTGCCCGAACTACGCATGATTTGATTCTCACAGGGCGTGAGATACGTAGGCAACCCTCATCGGGTCCAACCCTCCCTTTTTCAAAAAATAATAACCAGAAAATATCAAAACTTTAATTTTGTCATAAATAAACCAGGTGATGCCGTTTTGTCAAAAATAGCCAAATGTTCCCAAACGGAACGCTGGAAGGCTGATCTGGCATAGATAGCCACCTTTGGTCGTGTTTGCATATTTTTCCGACCCTCACAGCCTTAAGTTTTCGTCCTCGAGGCGTTAAAAGGCCGTGTTACAATATCGGGTCTTTTATCTTAAATAAAAACAAGTAATTTGGGGACGCCGGAAGGCTGACTTTGCAAAAAAAACGGCCATCTAGGTCACCTTTTGATGTGTGACCGGTTGATTCCGCGGGTTTAAAATCTTTGTTCCCAAAATGCTGAAAGGCCGCGTTTGAGAATTGAGTTCTTCATTTGAAAATATAGGGGTAATTTTGAGTCGATAATATAGATAGTTTTTTTTGGAGTTAAATAAAAGTTTTTTTTTTTTTTGCTTAAATGCTTTAATAAATGTGCAGGATGATCACGATGGTAAATGAGCCCTTTTCAATAATGACCAAAATCCCTTTTGAGCTGCAATTATGGTGGAATGATTTAGGCAAAGAAGGGCGAGACGAAATGAAAAATTTTTTGAAAGACCTTCCGGATTTATTAAACATTAAGCCTCGGGGGGATATTATCAGGGCATTGGTCGCCCATTGGGATTCGTCACATAATGTATTTCATTTCTCAGACTTTGAGCTCACCCCGACATTGGAAGAAATAGCGGGGTATATTGGAAGTGATCAAGCTCCATTGAGGTTTAAATACTTGATTGCTCCTAGGGCCATTACCGTACACCAGTTCTTGGATTCCTTGAAAATACCCCGAACAGTTCATCATCCAGATTTTGCAAAGGGTTTCTGCAGTTTCCGCTTCATGTATGATAGATATGGCCATGTGGGTGGGTTCAACAATCCAGCTTTTAAGCTATGCAGTAAAAATAGCCGACAAAAATGGGAGGAACACAGGCGGGTGGCATTTATGATAGCCTTTTTGGGCCTCATAATATTCCCAAGGAAAGATGGTAATATCGATTTGAAAGTAGCGGAAGTCGTCAGTATCTTGCAAACCATGGGGAAAAGCACTTTAGCACCTATGATCGTGGCTGATATCTTCCGAGCTCTCACTGCGTGCAAAGCTGGGGGCAAATTTTTTGAGGGATGTAACCTGCTGTTACAAATGTGGATGACTGAGCATCTGTACCCTCGCTCTCAGTTATTGAGTTATGGTTCGGTTGAGAAAACTTGTATAGGTGAATTTTACACAAGAATCAAAGGGGCTAGTCTACCTGAAGGAGTCACGGCCTGGGCATTATTATTTCGGAACCTCAATGCCAGCCAGATACAGTGGGTGCTTGGATGGTTGCCTGTCGAAGAAGTCGTATATATACCAGCACCCCGACCGCATTTTCTGCTGATGGGACTCAAAAGCATCCAACCATATGCACCATATCGGGTTCTGAGGCAACTCGGGAGATATCAAGTAGTATCAAGAGATGAAGATTTGAGTACCCAGGTGGTCGAGATTAGTCCTGACGGTCGGTTCCCCGAGGAAGAGGTTCGCCAAATCTGGAGTGAGTGTCAACATCTGATGGCAAACACTTGTGTGTCAGATAGGGTCAAAGGGGAAGTTGCCCCAGGGTATCACGATTGGTTCAGAGGTGACGTGGCATGTGGGAGACCGGCTAAAAGACCTCATCTCGAAGATTTTGCCAAGTCGTCCCAAGAGCAGTGGGACTGGTTAGCAAAGGAAGAAGGCTATCGAGTTGAGATTGGTAAACTAAAGCAGCAAGTTGAGAGTCTGAAATTCGAGAACAGTGTACAGGTTGTCGCGGATCAAGGTGAAAAGAATAGACTGGCTCGAGAAAATGAAGCACTTAAGGCCCAAATCCGGCAGTTGAAGATAACCATCGATAAGCAACCGAGGAGCCGATCTGATGAGCAATTGATAAAAAGATTGGAAAACGAAGTCAGGGAATGGCGGGATGAATTAGAAAAATTTGAGAATGTCATGGCAGAACTTAAAGCACAATGGGCTACAAGAATAGAGGAGCGTCGCCAATACTTGAATCAGTTGAAAAGGGACCATGAGAAAATTGTTGTCAATTTAAAGAGAAAAGTGGTTGCCCTTGAGGGTAAAGCGGTTAGGCAGGCTAGAGATTTTGAAATTGAAAGTGGACATTGTTACGACTTGTTGCCCAAATGGAGTTAGAGGTTCAGCAGCTGCAAGACCAACACCTGCAAGACTCTCGAGCTTTAAAAATGTGCAACGATCAGATAAGACGCCTGCTCATAGAAAAGAAGCAAACAAGAGACAGGATTAGAGCCATTGCTCATGCTATTTTCAGGAGATGTCGGGTTTGTGAAGACATGACCCATACTACTTTTGTCTCAGTAGTGATGATCTATGTAAAGCGAACCATGAATGAGTTAGAGCAGCTTGAAAGGGATTTGGATCCTAGGCCCGCGACGAGGCCGAACGACGCCCCACGGACACCTAAGTTTGAAGCACTAGAATATGCATAGTCCGTGTCTGTAATTTTCTACCATTTTGAGTCAGTCTTTTGTATGTCTGTTATCTCTCCGGGTCAAGTATGTTTGCAGTCTTAGAGTCTGTGGTTTGCTTTTGAGAGGCGTCTGTTAGTTTCTTTCCAAAAAAAGTGTTGAGTTTGTAAGAGTTTGTTTTAGTAATGAAAGTTGAAAATTTTATTGCCACCCTTTATTTTTGCATTTACTTTCACGAACTACGCTTGGTCTGATACGTGCGGGGTCACGATACGTCGGCAATCTCCATAGGATTCGACCATAATCGTAAGAAAAATAGAAAGAAGAAAAAGAGGAAAATAGAAGGAAAACCAAGAAAGAGAGAAAGAAAGAAAAGAGCGGAAAAACAAAAAGAGAAATGAGCGGGAACACAAAAGAGAAAGAAATAAAAGAAAGAGAATAGCACAAGAGAGGGATGAGGTGAGGAAATTTGAAAGAAGGGTAAAAAGAAACAAGGAACGAAGTGCCGGGATGACACATGCAATCGAGCAAACGCATAATAGAAATGATTAACTGTATAAGTGCATTCATGCCAACGTGCAGTTGTTACATCTGATAAAACCTAATCGCTAACAAAGTGGTTGTCTAAATGTGTGAGTCCAGGCAGTTGGTTAGTTGATTGACAATTCTGGCAACTCACCCATACAACACCCGGTCGAAAGATCAAGTAAAAATGACACGGCAGGATTCGGAAATCAGCATCGTAGACCCGTCGAATGAGGTTGAGGTAACAGATGTAGGTGCTATGAAAGAGGAGATGAGGAAATTAAAAGCACAAATGGCTGAAATGCATCGGGCATGGTCTCAGGGACATCCGGCACCACTATATCCTGCTAATCCATCTTACATCCCACCATTGGCCCAAGCTCAGGAGCCCACCACCCCCCACGCATCCTCAGCTTTCCCCTATCACGCTCAGGGTTATGGTACCACTTCATACGCTCCCCCAGCCCCACCCCCTAAACAGAACCCTCCACCACCCATGGTTCCCGTCTTTGTGGAACCTCCCCCAGCCCCACTACATAGATCGTCCAGTGAGCCGCTATTCCAAGCTCATGACACCCAATATTACCCTCCCGAACCCACTTTCAAAGTGCCTGAGCCACATACCTATTCTCCCCATTTTGAAATCCCAGGAGAGGTTGAGAAACCGGTTAAGAATACAGAACAGGAGGAAGTGATTCGTAAAGTCAAAAGCCTGGAGCAATCCTTCAGGAACATGCACGGTTTAGGTAAGTTAGCGTCGCATACAAAGATTTGTGCCCTTTCCCTGATGTTCAGTTGCCCGCGGGGTTTAAAATGCCGAAGTTCGACTTGTATGAGGGGCACGGTGACCCAGTAGCCCATTTGCGTGGCTTTTGTAGCAAAATGAGAGGTGCTGGGGGAAAGGATGAATTGTTGATAGCATATTTCGGTCAAAGCTTGAGCGGGTCAGCGCTAGAATGGTACACGAGACAGGACCCCGACCGATGGTATACATGGGATGATTTGGCACAAGTATTCATTGGCCATTTTCAATATAACCTTGAGATAGTCCCCGACCGTTTGTCATTGTTAAAACTGGAAAAGAAGCCTGGGGAAAGTTTTAGAGAGTTTGGTTTCCGCTGGAGGGAACAAGCTGCAATGGTTGATCCTCCCATGAGGGAGAGTGAGATGGTAGATTACTTCTCGCAAACATTGGAACCTACTTATTTTGGTCATCTAGTGATGTCTGTCGGAAAGTCGTTTAATGAAGTGGTAACGATGGGAGCCATGATTGAAGAAGGATTAAAATCTAACAAGATCTTGAGCTACTCGGCGTTGAAAGCAACTACCCAGGCCATCCAAAGCGGTACTGGTGGTGTGCTTGGAAAGAAGAAGAAAGAAGAGGTTGCTACAGTTTAAGCTAGTGCTTGGTCCAGGCCCAATAACCCTACACTCTATTACAACCAACCCAGACCCCACCACCCAAACTACCAATATACCCCATATGGCCCACCGCAACACTATTATCCACCACCAGAACCACACTTTTTGATCCACCATGCCCATACCTACACTCAGCCCCCGGTGCACTTGCAATGGCATACACCGAATCCCCAAAACACACATCCACCCCCACAAAACACCTATCCACCTCCCAGGGCAAACCGACCAGGAACCAGCTTCCGCCCAAACCAAGATTTTAGAAGTGAGAAGGCCCCAAACAGAAAAACATTTACTCCGTTGGGAGAATCTTACACTGCTCTCTTCCATAGATTGAAACAGTTGGGAATGTTGACCCCGATTGAATCCAAAGCGCCAAACCCCCTTCCTAGAAACCTGGACCATTCTGTTAGCTGCGAGTATTGCTCGGAGATGCCGGGGCATGATACTGAAAAATGTTGCAAGTTGAAAAACGCGATACAAGAGCTCATTGATAATCGCCGTATTGAAGTACAGGCTCCAGAGGTCCCGAACATCAATCAAAATCCGTTACCAGCGCATTATGAGGCCAACATGATCGAACTGATACATAAGGGGGCAGAGCCTAAAAAACCTTCGCAGGTGGTTATGGTGATTCGTTCTACGGAAGCCAAAGAAAAGACAGTGAGTGCAAGGCCAGTGGTTCAGTTAAAAGCAATAAAAGACAAGTCAGTGTTGGTAATGGGAAAGGGACCATTCGTGGCTGCAAAAAAACCGGAGCCAGTCAAGTTAGTAGTACCATGGTCATCATCTACACCCGTGGTGGTTGTGAAAGGAGCTTACGTAGAACCGGTTGTCATAAAACCGGTAGTCCAGTTACCCATGGTTGATAGCAAATCCGTACCATGGAGATATGACAAGGTAGTGGTGACATACAAAGGAAAGGAAATTGAGGAAGAAAGTTGTGAAACACAAGGACTAACCCGGTCGGGACGTTGTTTCGTTCCCGAAGAGTTAAGAAAGGCTAAGGGCGCTAAAGACAATCCAGTGCCAGTCAAAAAAGCTGTGACGGAAGAAGAGGCAGAAGAGTTTCTGAAAAAGATGAAAGTACAAGATTATTCCATTGTTGAACAACTGAGAAAAACACCGGCCCAAATCTCGTTGTTGTCATTATTGATGAGCATTGCCGAGCTTTGATGAAGATATTGAATGAGGCTCATGTGCCTGACAAAATTTCAGTGAACCATTTGGAGACAATTGCCAACAAAATCTTTGAAGTGAACAGGGTAGCATTTTCTGATGATGAATTACCTGTGGAAGGCATAGAACACAACAAAGCTCTCTATTTGACGGTCAAATGTGAAGGTTCAATGGTTACTCGGGCACTGATTGATAACGGGTCGAGCGCTAATATTTGCACGTTGTCCACATTGAACAAGTTGAAGATCGATGAGGATAGAATCCGCAAAAATAGCATTTGTGTTCGAGGGTTCGACGGAGGGGGAACAAACACAGTAGGGGATATTGTACTCGAATTGACTATTGGCCCAGTCGAGTTCACTATAGAATTTCAAGTCTTGGATGTTGCAGTATCCTACAATCTTTTGTTGGGTCGACCATGGATTCACGCGGTCAAAGCCGTGCCTTCCACGCTGCACCAAATGGTCAAGTTTGAGTGGGACAGACAAGAAATTGTGTTACATGGGGAAGATCCCACATGCGCCATGAATGATGCCATTGTGCCCTTTATAGAAACTGAAGATGATAAGGGACCATAGGTTTATCAGGTCTTCGACACGGTCCCGGTGAGCAGAGTGCCCGAAGGTAAAAGCATGCCGTGTCCTAGGGTGGCAGCTGCGAACGTCATGGTAGTATGAGAAATGCTGAATAACGGGTTTGTGCCAGGGAAAGGTCTGGGGGCTGAACTTCAGAGCATTATTCAACCTGTGTCCCTTCCCAAAAATCTGGACACCTTCGGATTAGATTTCAAACCAACAGCGGCAGATGTTAGAAGGGCTCATAAATTGAAAAAGAAAGCTTGGGTTCTTCCTAAACCTATTCCACGTTTGTCCAGGTCCTTCGTCAGGCCGGGTATCAAGAAACAGTCATTGGCAAAGATGTCATGTTCATTGATTGGGGCAGAGGGGAATTTGGATAAGGTGTTCGAGAGAGTATTTTCCGAAGTAAACATGGTTGAGGCCGGGGAAGGGTCAAGCGGAGCAGATATACAGTACATCGGACCACATGCTAACATCAACAATTGGGAAGCTACTCCTCTTCCAATTCGGAGGGAGTCATGGTAGTGGGTTTTGTTTTCCTTTTGTCACCTGGATTATTCCAGGGTTTGTAATCCAGTTGCTATGTTCCGTCCGTTTGGATGAGTTAAAACCTTGTTATCTTTACATTTGATGAAATGCAATTTTCTTCGTCCCTAATTCCCTTTCTATTTTCTTTTCTTTTTGTACAGTTCTTTTTATGCTGATATCAGTGATATGACATGCATGAGGAATCTTCGGCCCAGTTTTAAAAGCCAATCTGGCTCGGAAATAATAATACAAGAAATCGAGTGTGATGATGGGGTGGATTGTAACAATGATGGAGCTTATGAGGAAATTAGTAAAGAATTAAGTCATTTTGAAGAAAAGCCCAAACCTAACCTAAACGACACAGCAGCAGTTAATCTAGGGGACCAAGACAATGTGCGGGAAACTAAAATAAGTGTTCATCTGGAGCTACAACTCAAGGAGGAGATAATTAAAGTATTGCATGAGTACAAAGATGTTTTTGCATGGTCATATGATGATATGCCAGGTCTAAGCACTGATTTGGTGGTTCATAAATTACCCACTGATCCGGCACTCCCCCCTGTCAAGCAGAAGTTGAGAAAGTTCAAGACGGATATAAGTGTGAAGATCAAAGAAGAGATTACCAAGCAGTTTGAGGCAAAGGTCATTTAGGTAACACGGTACCCCACATGGTTAGCCAATGTCGTGCCTGTGCCGAAGAAAGATGGCAAGACCAGGGTGTGCGTCGATTATCGAGACCTTAACAAGGCAAGTCCAAAAGATAATTTCCCACTGCCCAACATCCATATACTGATTGACAATTGTGCCAAACATGATATTGGCTCTTTTGTGGATTATTATGTGGGTTATCATCAGATTCTAATGGACGAGGAAGATGCAGAAAAGACGGTATTCATCACGCCGTGGGGAACGTATTGTTATCGGGTAATGCCATTTGGTTTGAAAAATGCTGGGGCAACTTATATGAGGGCCATGAAAACCATATTCCATGATATGATACATAAGGAAATCGAGGTATACGTGGATGATGTGATCGTGAAGTCTAGACAGCAATCCGACCATGCCAGAGATTTGAGAAAGTTCTTTCAAAGGCTTCGCAGGTATAATCTCAAGCTCAATCCTGCAAAGTGTGCTTTTGGGGTGCCATCTGGGAAGTTGTTGGGGTTTATAGTCAGCCGGAAGGGTATTGAATTAGACCCATCAAAGATCAAATCCATTCAGGAGTTGCCACCCCCAAGAAACAAAACCGAGGTGATGAGTTTGTTGGGAAGATTGAACTATATCAGCAGGTTCATTGCTCAGCTCACGGCAACTTGTGAACCAATTTTCAAGTTGTTGAAGAAAGATGTCGCGGTCAAATGGACTGATGAATGTCAGGAGGCTTTTGATAAGATAAAGGGGTATTTGTCAAACCCACCCGTGTTGGTCCTGCCAGAAACAGGGAGGCCTTTGATTCTATATTTGACAGTTGTGGACAGTTCATTCGGCTGTGTACTGGGGCAGCACGATGTTACGGGCAGAAAGGAGCAGGCTATCTACTATCTCAACAAGAAGGTCACATCTTACGAGGTTAAGTATACTCATCTGGAAAGGACATGTTGCGCTCTAACTTGGGTGGCACAGAAGTTGAAACATTATATGTCATCTTACACTACTTACCTTATATCTCGCTTAGACCCATTGAAGTATATTTTTCAGAAACCCATGCCCACAGGAAGGCTTGCAAAGTGGCAGATCTTGCTTACAGAGTTCGACATTATCTATGTGACACGGACTGCCATGAGAGCACAGGCATTAGCCGATCATTTGGCTGAGAACCCCGTCGATGAAGATTATGAGCCTTTGAAAACCTATTTCCCTGATGAAGAGGTGATGCACATTGATGAATTGGAACAAGCTGAGAAGTTGGGATGGAAACTTTTCTTTGATGGGGCTGCAAATATGAAAGGCGTGGGAATAGGAGCGGTACTTATTTCGGAAACAGGTCAGCATTACCCTGTTATAGCTCGGCTTCGTTTCTACTATACAAACAACATTGCAGAATATGAGGCGTGTATATTGGGATTGAGATTAGCTGTGGATATGGGTGTACGGGAAGTCTTGGTCATGGGTGACTTGGACTTACTAGTACACCAGATTCAAGGAGAATGGGAAACACGGGATTTGAAGCTTATACCGTATCGGCAGTGTCTGCATGAGCTTTGCCAGCGTTTTCAGGCCATAGAATTCAGGCACATTCCAAGGATTCATAATGAGGTTGCTGACACTTTGGCTACTTTGGCGTCAATGTTGCACCATCCAGATAAGGCTTACGTTAACCCATTGCAGATTCAGGTCCGTAATCAACATGCTTACTGTAATGTGATAGAAGAGGAAATTGATGGAGATTCATGGTTCCATGATATCAAAGAGTACATTAGAACGGGAGTATATCCGATACAGGCCACCGTTGATCAGAAAAGAACGATTCGGCGATTGGAATGCGAGTTTTTCCTTAGTGGAGAAGTGATGTACAAAAGAACTCCAGATCTCGGGTTGTTGAGATATATAGATGCAAGGCATGCCACAACTATCATGACTGAGGTACATTTTGGAGTTTGTGGACCGCATATGAGTGGGTATGTTCTAGCAAAAAAGATTCTCCGAGCGGGTTATTATTGGCTCACGATGGAGCGGGATTGTATCAGTTTTGTGCGTAAGTTTCATCAATGCCAAGTGCATGGAGATTTGATTCATTCTCCACCATCAGAATTACATACGATGTCCGCACCATGGCCTTTTGTTGCATGGGGCATGGATGTTATTGGGCCCATTGATCCAGCAGCGTCAAATGGACACAGGTTTATTCTGGTAGCTATAGACTATTTTACCAAATGGGTGGAAGCTAAGACGTTCAAGTCTGTGACTAAGAAAGCTGTAGTCGACTTCGTGCATTCAAATATCATCTGTCGGTTTGGGATTCCAAAGGTAATCATCACAGATAATAGGGCTAATCTTAATAGTCATTTGATGAAGGAGACATGTGAGCAGTTTAAGATTACTCATAGGCATTCTACTCCATACCGTCTCAAAGCAAATGGTGCGGTTGAAGCAACCAATAAAAATATAAAGAAAATACTCTGGAAGATGGTTGAAGGATCTAGACAGTGGCACGAGAAATTGCCTTTTGCATTGTTAGGATATCTCACCACCGTTCGTACCTCGGTGGGGGCGACTCCTTACTCTTTGGTATATGGTATCGAGGCAGTAATACCCGCAGAAGTTGAAATCCCATCTCTGCGAATCATTACAGAGGCTGAGATCGATGATGATGAATGGGTAAAAAGCCGTCTTGAGCAGTTGAGTTTGATTGACGAGAAGAGATTGGAATCAGTGTGTCATGACCAACTGTACCAACGAAGAATGGCAAGAGCATACAACAAGAAAGTACGTCCAAGGAAATTCGAAGTCGGACAATTAGTACTGAGGCGGATTTTGCCTCATTGGGCTGAAGCAAAAGGAAAATTTGCCCCAAACTGGCAGGGACCATTTGTAATAACCAGAGTGTTGTCTAACGGAGCATTGTAATTGACAGATATGGAAGGAAAATGTATAGAAATGGCCATCAATTCGGATGCGGTCAAGAGATATTATGTATGATTTCTTTATTTTCTGAATGTATTGGTTTGTATTTGGCATATCTTAAAGATTGGAATGATGAAGGTGTTTTGTCCTGCTATCCAAACACTCTTATCCCTTGTTATCCCCTTTAAGCCTTACTTATTTTTCATACCCCTCTTTCAGAATCAACGGCACTATCAGGGAACACAAGTGCCGAACATAAAAGAAAGAAGAGAAAAAGAAAAGGGAAAGAAAGAAGATAAAAACAAAGGAAAAGAAAAGAAAGAAAAGAAGAGAAAAACAAAGGAAAAGGAAAAGAAAGAAAAAGAAAAGGAAAAAGAAAGAGAAAGAAAAGGAAAGAAAGAAAAACACAACAACAAAAGTTAAATATAGTGAACTACGTTTGACTTGATCCCGAAAGGGTACGTAGGCAGCCTTACTCCGAGGTTCAGTCATACCAAAATAGAAATCCAAAAATCCCCAAGCAAGAAACTGGGGCAGAAGTTGTGATTTTTGTGAAGAATTGGATTCCGAAAGTTGTAATTTAAACCCATTCGAATTGTTTTGAGCCTTTTATACCTTTCTTTATATCCCAATCCAAAAGCCTACATTACGGTCCAAAGAAAGACCTTTTGATCAATTTCTAAGAAAGGCCAGGTCGAGCAGGTAGCAGCAATTCGTATCAGTGGCAACACTCTGGTTCAAGCAAGAAAGAACAAAAGTAAAAATGAGAGAGTCTTATTGGTGAAAACCTTCACGGGCACCGTAAGGCGATGAGAGCTGAGAGAAAATAAAGTGAGAGAGTCTTAGTGGTGAAAACCTTCACGGGCACCTCAAGGCAAAAGTGAGTTGAGGGATGGCAAACTGCAAAAGGTCGGTGGGTGGAAAAATGTTTCGAGGTACCGCAGGAAAGCAAAGTTAAGGTCTGGGTAATTCAAACAAGTGATGGAAGTTCTGGGCAACAAAGTATGGCGATTGAAAGCCAGTTATTTGGACAGATTGGGACGATCAATTCAAAATGCATGTCATAACCATTGGTACCAGCTGTTTCGCTCAGATAAGTTTCTTTTCCTTCTCTTTTTAAAATAGCCATCTGGTTTTGGATTCTTCTTATCATTGACTCAAAAATCATCGCATTTCATTTTCTTTTGAGGGTTTTATCTAGTTGAGATATTTCAGTACTAGTCTTGGTCAATGCAAACAGAAAGGACTTCAAAGCTCACTACCTGTTTCTAGAATTGTAAAGCACAACGTGGTCAGAGCATGTCAAAAACAACTTGATGCCAAGTGGAATACAGGGAATTAACGGAAGTTTCATCGGTGAAATGATTGGGGAATGTCGTGGGAAAGGCAAAAGCTTAAACAAAAAGGTCAGAAAAATGAAATAACAGCGTGGGTGTAAAACATTTAGGTCGCCGGATGTTGGGAAATTTAAAAGTTGGTCAGAAAGTCAAGCGGTTCAGGGACAGTGCGTGGAAAGCAGTCAACACAAAGCAAGGCAGTGGAAGGATTTTTCAGCAAGAAGGCCATCAACTAACCACCGTTTTAAACTGACAAAATTTTCTTTGATTGTAACAGGGGCAGAAAGTTAGCCGTTGAGAAGGAATTCTCCAAGAAGGAAAAACAAGCAGTAATCAGGTTTGATCGCAAAGTGCAGTTTGATTAAATACAAGATAATCTTGAAATGCATAAGGGGAATGGAATTTGGTTGCAAAGTTTGCATGATTAGAATAAGTGCAAGTTGTCAGGACCTTCCTGGATAATAGAGGCATACAATTTAATTTTAGTAATCAGGAGTCCGCCTGGAGAATAGAGACATACAATTTAATTTTAGCAATCAGGAGCCCGCCTGGATAATAGAGGAGTAGTTTCAATTTTAAGTTCAACAGTCAGGAGCCCGCCTGGAAAACGGAGGTGTTAAATATTTCAAGCAGTCGAAATCAGGTGCCCGCCTGGAGAACAGAGGTGATGTAATTCAATTTCCGTTTTCAATCAATCTCTATGTCTATTTTTGAAGTCAGGAGCCTGCCTGAAGAATAGAGGCATGCAATTCAAGTTTCGGAGGTCAGGAGTCCGCTCGGAGGATAGAGTTTTCGTTGTTGTATTTGTGTTGTGAAGTCAGGAGCCCGCCTGGATAACAGAGGAATACATACAGTTCAAGTTTCAGAAGTTGGGAGTCCGCCTAGAGGAATAGCAACATGGAGTTTTATCGAGAAAGAACAAGACAACGAGGCAACAATGAGACACAAGACAACAAGGCAGCAAGGAAGTACAAGAGCAAGTTTGAAGAAATTTAGATAGGATTTTGGTAATTCATAGAGCATAGTTAGTTTAGCTTCTTTTATCTTTGACGTAGTGTAATAAGGGAGGTCAGCAAGTAGTAACAGTAATAGTAGCAACAACAAGCGCAGTACAATCACAGTTCCTGGTAGTCCCAGCTACCAGACATTCCCGAACTACACTGACCTGATTCCTGTTTAGCCCAGGATATGTAGGCAACCTCCGAAGCAGGATGCGGTCAAACTTTTCAAAAATGCTTCACACGGAATTTTCAAACGGGCAAAAATCGCTCGTATTTGCTCACTTATCTTTGCCCGAAAATATTTCATGTTTTCAAGAAAAGAGGGGCAGCTGTGAGCACGTGATTTTTGCCCTAAATATGATTATTCCCAAA
The DNA here is from genome assembly GCF_000393655.2 of Nicotiana sylvestris. Classification (NCBI taxonomy): domain Eukaryota; kingdom Viridiplantae; phylum Streptophyta; class Magnoliopsida; order Solanales; family Solanaceae; genus Nicotiana; species Nicotiana sylvestris. Next base: position 201,117,332 of record NC_091064.1, on the reverse strand, counting down.
ATCCCAAAGCAAAATAATTTTTCTTTATTTTTTTACAATTTTTGGTGCATTTCGGTATCATTTTCTGATAATTGTTGCATTCTTTTGGTGCATGTTAATGTTTATAAAATACAAAAATATGCATTTTTAAATTTAGGTTTTAGTTTTATGTTTTTTTAGTATCAACTAAAGTTTAATTTGTTTAGAACAAAACATGAAAATCACAAAAAATTAGTTCATTTTTGCATTTTAATGATTTCTATTGGGAATTCATCATGAAATAGTTTTTGAACAATTTTAGGAGTTAATTAGTCTTTGTTTTGAAATAACTAGGATTTCGTGTTAGTTTTACATCTCCATAAAAATTAGAAAAATTATAAAAATTGTAAAAGTAAGAAAAGAAAACAAAAAGGAAATAAGAATGGAAATTGGGTCTTAATAGAAGACCCAAATTTGGGCCTATTTATTGGATTTTTTCAGGCCCAAATGCCTTAAATCCGTTCCAAATTAGTCCAGCCCAAACCCCCAACCCGGTCCGGTCCCCAGTAAGTCCAAACGACGTCGTTTCCCCAGCATCTAACCACGACCGTTGGATCTCATCAATCCAACGGTCCGGATCTAACTAGGATGTTGGGTATATAAATGTCCGAAATTTCCCCTACCCCCCATTTGCCTCATCTTCCTCACCCCGTCTATCTTCACGAACCCTAATCCGCGCCGCCATCAAACCCCTCGCCGGCGGTGAACGCCACCTACCCCGTTCAAACCCAGATTAACACCACAGATCCCCCATGAATCCCTCTTTCCATTCTCGTTATTAGTTTTTCTCGAATGTTGTCGCAGCTCGTCGAATCTTCATTTGAAGTTTCCGATCAAATCGAAGGTTTATCCAAACCAGCCCAAAATCACACCATACAATCCCCGGCCTCCCCTCAACACTAATCCATGTTTATTTTCCTTCAATTCACTGTGAAACGGCTCGAATCTTAGATCTAAGAATTTCGGGCCCGAACCCAAAACCAAAATCTGTGATTTCGAACCGTAGTATCCTTAACCATGTGTTCTCTTGTAAGAACACACGGTTAGGGATGTTACGCGTCAAAAATCTGAAAGGATTCAGACGTTAGTGACTGGCCGGAATTTCTCGTGCTTCTGTGAGTTTTTCCTGTTTCTTTTCACTCGCATGTTTGAAGTTTTAGTTACAGTTTTTTTGTTTCATTAATTTTTCTGTTAATTTTATGATTTTTTTGTATTAGTTTAGTTCTGTCAATTACTGTTGGTTTTGAGTTTGATATTTGTTTGAATGATTGTGAGTTTATGGGTTAAGAATTAGTTTAAATTCATTTAAAGTTGATTATGTTGGCTTAAGCTTTGCTTTGATCGATCCTGGTTTCTGGGTTCCCTTAGCTTGACTGAGTTGGAATAATTGAACAATTGGGTTGGTTAGTTTAATTAGTTGATTTCTGAGTACTAATTAATCAATTTCAGTTAGTTTTAGATTAAATTAGGGGATTGGGTATAACTGTTAAGGATGAGGTTAGGATCAGTAAATTAGAGAAGCCTTCAGGGGTAGTCTGGGTATGGAAAAGGGTAGTTCTGATAGGAATAGTAATTTCAAAGCATGTGAAAGGGCAGTATAGGTATTGTATGGGTAGAAGAATACCCTAGGGCCTTCTAGAATGGGATTTTAGTGCACATTTCAGCACAATAGGGGTTCTTACTTGTTTAGCAAGTCAAGAATAGAGGGACTAAACTGAAAATAGGGAAAGGACTAATTAGAAAATCAGAATTTGATCTATTTCCCTGGGGGTTGCCTATAAAAGGGCATGAAATGCCTTGGGAAAGGGGGTTCTGCTTCTTCCTTTAGCTTTAAGCTCGAAAATACCCACAAAAGGCTTTCCTCACTTCTTTCAATTCCAGTTAGTAGCTCCATTCCAGTACTCAAAAAATAAAAACAGCAAAAAGTGAGGAAATCAGAAACAATCTTACAGTTTCATTATTAGTTTTGGATTTCAGTTGGGTGTTGGGTTTAGCAGTATTGCAAAGGTGCTTTAGGTTCAGCTGGGAAGGCTAAAAGTGCATTTGAAGTGCGTGTTGAATTGATCTGTGGAGTCTGTTTGTATTTCTGGTTTTTCAAAGCAGTTCCTGACATGTTCTGTGGTGTACATTGTTGAGTTTGTTGCTGTTGCGGTTCAAAATAGTTGACTCCTTTCTCTATTTACATTCCCATTTCCAGGTACATTTCTTTGAACCCCACTGATGTATGCTCATTGAAGTTGGAATGAAATGTTCAAAAGATCTATTATTCAGCTGAAGACTGTTTGTGTTTTAACTGATATTCATAGTGTAGTTTTCTGTTATATAAACTGGCAGTTATATGTAATTAAGATTGTCCAGTAAGGTCGATTACATTTAGCCTAGTTACTAATATTTTTGTCGTTGATCATGCTAGTATAACAGAATGTCTGCTTTGATTAAAGGGTCTGAAATCGATTGATAGGCAAACCTGATTTGTTGTTGGTGGATTGGTATCGAAAACAGTTAAAAACCATGGAACAAAACTCATTCACAATTGATTTAGTTCATTAAATGCAGCAGGTCTTGATAGGTGATTAGTAGGATATATAGTTTAGGAATTTCGGAGTTCATGACTTCAGTTAAAATAGGAGTATGCATTGTCAGTGTTGTTAATGTTGCAGTGGAATCGTACCCACATTTGTTGGGCCAATTGGACTTTATCAAAGTCACGAGGCAGGCCCATTTTATTTGAATTTGTTTTTTTTAGTTTACTTCAATGAAATTCAATTCTAAATTAATTAGGCTTTTAGAGACACATGATAAGTAGTAAAGCATAGTTACTGCGAGATTACTACTAGCTTCGCCCAAATAAAACCACTAATTACGGGCCCTCATGGTGGGTATATAAAAATTGATTAGAATTTGGGATGGCCATTTAGCAAACTCCACGGTCCTCCCCAAAATAATATTACGTTAGAATCTTTAGGCGCGATTTTAATTAAAGTACCTTCTTAAATTCGGGTGTGCATTGATGCGACCAAAATCCCAATCTCGATGAAGTCGAAACGTGTTGACAACCACGGGCGCATTGATTGCGACGTGAATCGAAACGCGTTTTCATGATGTCATAATTCTTTTAAAATAAATAAACAATAAAAGCGGTTTACAAATAAAAGGCACATAAGTTAGCATGTATTAAAATCAGATAAAATCAAATACAACAGTTAAGCGGCCGTGCTAGAACCACGGAGACCGGGAATGCCTAACACCTTCTCCCGGGTTAACAGAATTCCTTACTCGAATTTCTGGTTCGCAAACTGTAACAGAGTCATATTTTTCCTCGGTTCGGGATTCAACCGGTGACTTGGGACACCATTAATCTCCCAAGTGGCGACTCTGAATAATTAATAATTAAATCCCGTTCCGATTGTCCTTTAATTGAAAAAACTCCTTTACGCCCTTGCGGGTGTAGGTGTAAAAAAAGAGGTGTGACAGGTGGTCAGGCAGATTATATTGTATGGGGTTGAGTGTTGGCCAGTCAAGATCGCTCATGTCCAGAAGATGAAGGCAGCAGAGATAAGTATGTTGAAATGGATGTGCGGGCACACCAGGTTAGATAGGAATAGGAATGGGGTTATTCGCAACAAGGTGGGAGTGGTCCCTATTGAGGATAAGATGCGGGAAGCGCGACGTAGGTGGTTTGGTCATGTGAGGAGGAGGAGGAGCACAGACGGCCCGGTGAGGAGGTGTGAGAGGTTGGCATCGGAGGGCCTACAGAGAGGTAGAGGTAGGCCGAAGAAGAAGTGGGGAGAGGTGATTAGGTAAGACATGGCGCAACTTCAACTGACCGAGGAAATGACCTTTGATAAGAAGGCGTGGAGGTTGAGGATTAGGGTAGCAGGGTAGTTAGTCTAGAGTGTTCATAGCAGTAGTTTTGGTACGCAGTCTCGCTTTCTGTTGGTAGTAGGTTTTTATGACTAACTGTTGTTTTCTTTCATTGTTGATCACTTTACTATCTTGTTGTTTTTATTCTTCTTTTATATGGCTTTTTGGTGTTGTCCCTTCTTGTCTATATTTTTATTAATATGGTGCTTATGCTTTCCAGAGTCGACGGTCTATTGGAAATAACCTCTCTATCCTCACAAGTTAGGGGTAAGGTCTACGTACACACTACCCTCCCCAGACCCCATTGTGTAAGATAATACTGGGTATGTTGTTGTTGTTGTTGGGATAATTATGGACTTGACATCAAAATTTGATATGCATCTTCTATTTGAATGGTATCTTAGAACGGTTGCTGGTTTGCAGTAGGTGAGCATGTCTTTTGGTAATTGGAAGGTAAAACTTGGATCATGTGTGATTTGACTGATGTTATGGCATTTTGTGGAGGCAATCTAGTTTCCATGTGTCATTGGCTAGGTATTTAGTGATCTTTTTATAGGAGTACATCAAAAGTCTGTAATTTCATTAGCTTTCTTGTATGTGTCGATAAGATGATTATATCTATTTTCGAGTTTTTGATTAAAACTTATAGTAAAACTCATCATTAAGTAAGTAATAAAAGAAGAATATTTATGAAATTTTCTCCATTTTATAATCATCTAGCATGTTAAATTTTGGAGGCAAAGATTAGCCATTGTATATTTTAACTTATTAGCCTGTAAAACTCATATGATTTTGACCTACTTGAGAGATTATTTCACTTAGGTGATACTTGTTTTTCATTTCCTTCTTTTTTCCCTCTGGTCCTTCTGTAATTGTCTCTTCACGATATAGTGGAGGCTGCAAGGAAGATTTCTGCCACAATGTTACAATGGATGGATGGGTCAGGGTTAAGGAGGAAAGTCGATACTGTAAGTGTCAAAGGAAATAACTTGTTATCCTGTAGGTATACCTACATCTTTCTGAATTTGGAAAATAAATTGTTTCTTTCTTTTTTCTTTTACGGAAAAAAATTATATCTATCTTGGGGTATTTTGGAAGCACAATTGAGCAAATTGCAGTTAGGTAGAACTGCAGGTCAATGCTCATTAGTGTGGTTTGTTAGTTGATCTTTAGTAGTGCATGTCTCTTGAGTTGGTAATGGATTTTAACGTAAAAGTGTGGTTAGTACAGTTCAAATGAGGAGTTATATAATGTATTATTGAAAGATGAAGATCACCCTTTAAAGATTAGAGATCAAACATACTCTTAAAAGAATTAAAATATCGTTAATCCATTTAGTCCTGGCAGAACTCTTCTTTCGAAAAAGATAACCTCTTACACTTTCTTTACGTGAGTTTAATGGTGTACAAGCCAGTTTGCAGATTTGTTGTGATAATGTTCAACTCAAACACCCCCCAAAATTAAAAAGGAAAAAGATAAAAGAAAAGAAATATTCATCTTTCCTTGAAGATGTAGGTAAGAGACCTTATTTCCTGAGCGGTGGAGATAAAGGTGTTGATATGCAGGCATTTGATAGCAGGCAAGTTGACCCAAAAACTGAAGTTTCTGGCCGGTGCAATGGTTTGTCTTGAGGAAACAGAAGTCATTGGATGGATCAGGTTCTGTCAATAAGTGTAGTTACTGTGAGGAACCAAAAGAAAAAACTCCAGAAGTGGAAGGACAAGATTGTTTAACTATTCTGAATGTGCAGAAGAAACATTTTCATCTGTAGAGATTATCCACTGTATTGAAGGGGGATCAGGACAGTTCAGATAAGTAGGTATTGTGAGCACATGATTTTTGCTCTCACGATAATTACTCCAAAAGAAATCAAAAAATAAAACAAATTTTTCTTTGTGCGTAATTTTTAAAATCTGTGTGGCATTTCAGATAGTTATTTGTAGTTTTGTCTGTGATTGTTTAAATACATAAAAAAAAATATATGTCGTATGAATTTAGGATTTTTATTCTGCTATTAGGAATTAATTAAATCATATTTGGAATGAAAATCACTAAAAAATATTATTTTGGTAATTTGTCATTTTTATTGTTTAATGGTGTGATTTTGTGTAATTAATATTTGATACTGTGTGTTTCTTATTGTTAAGAATCAATTAATGTCTGTGCAATATAATTGTTGTTTTATAATTTATTTTTAGGATTTTGGTAAATTCGAAATTAAATTAGGAATTAAAAAGGAAAAGAACAAAAAATAGAAAAAAAAAGAAAATTGGACTGGGCCAATTCATTTTTTGGGCCAAAATCAGGCCCAAACGAGACCTATACCCGGTCCAAACCTTCAGCTCTCAAAGATGCATCAGACGACGCCGTTTCGAGGCCAACGAATCTCGACCGTTCATCTATCCTCATCCAACGGTCTAAGATCTCACCCCCATAACCCGACCCGTTTTTCCCTGGATCGACCCAGTCTCCCACTGAGACCAAAACGACCCCGTTTTATATAAGTAAAGTAATCCAAACCGTTGATCCCATCAGATCTAACGGTCCGGATTCACTCACCCATCACATATATATACTCTCAAACTCACCCCACACCCCTCTAAGATACCCCCCTCTCTTCGTCTCTCTCAACAAACCGGACAACCCCTAGAACCCTAACGCTGCCCTTCCACCCCCTCACCATTAAACCCGGCTGCAACAACGTCGGTGACCACCAAAAGGACACCCCTGAGCCATCTCCCCATCCACAACACGAATCCATGAACCATTTGCCTCGAATCACCCCACATCTTCTCGAATCTTCAATCGAAGTTTCGAGTTGACCACGGAACCACCCCAATCCACACCTAATTAACACCATACCACCACTAGGTTTCCCTCATCCCTAAAGCATCAACAAATTTCCTCGAATCCTGTTGGATCTCTTCGAATCTTCAAATCAAAGATCTCCCCTCCGAGCCCTAGCTGTCCCTTTGACCCCAGACTAACACCCAATAATCCCCTTTACTTCCTCGTCCTTAATCCCTAACCAAATTGGCTCGAACATGAGTAAAACCCGTCGAATGATGGATCTAGGGTTTCAACGGTTCAAGACGTGTCAAAGATTCAAGGTCGACTAGTTTCTATTCAGTATTGTAGGCCTATTTCTCACGAAATAGACGTATGATACTGACTAGGACTCAAGTTCGAAAGGGCATACTGTTGAAATCCGAGGAAGGAACAGTAAGTTCTCCTTAATTTCTTTTGTTTCATTCTATAGTTTTGTTTGTCTGTTTTAAATTGTATCTTTGTCTTGGTTTGTTTCTTGTCATTTGTTCAGTACTTCTTTCCTTCTCATCAGACCGTTTATTGGGTCCAGTTTCTCTAATTGTTTGTTTATATGTTGTAAACTGTTGGTCAGTTTATTAGTTCATTATGTATGAGTCAGTTTAACATGATAGTTAGTTTTAATCCTGGTTTTGATTTCATAGTCCATTTCAGTAGTTTTCTTTTGTTGTTTAAGTAATATATGACTTTGGTTCAGATTGTCCCCTATATGTGATGTGTGGCTTCTTTGTTTTTTGATATTCATCAATCTTCGTTAAGTTCAGTATATCGCAGGATTTCCTTCACTCTATTTAGCTTAATTTGGAATTGTGAATTAATCATTCCCATAATGTGCCACTGTTGACTGGAAGTTTGACCTGGATAGTTCAATAAGTTTGTGTTCTGATTCATGGTAATGCTGTTATTGGGTTTTCTGTTAAGCATTGATGAATTTTTGTTTTAGATTTTAGCTTCAGCTTCAATGTTTCTGCTAAGCTCTTTTGTTTGTTGATGTTGATTTTGTTTTGAAGTTTCAATCCAGAATTTAGGAGTTTGAATTGGTTATAGCTGCAGTTTTAATGTAGATTTCAGAGTTTAGTTTGGATTGATATAGAATTACTGGCCCTGTTTATTCATTTTAGATTTTGGACATCAGAAAGCATGTGAATTGTATTTCTTTAATGAATTAAAGTTAACTTGACAGCATGTGCTGTCAGGACATATTCATGTTGCCCATACTTGTTTAGTTTTAATAAAGGAAAACCATTTTAATAATGAAAAGAGGGCTGTCAGGGGAATATGATGGGGAATACTTTTCTTTTGAGTTTTGAGTGGAAAAACAGAAGGGATCACATAGGAGAAAATTAGTTTCCTAATGGACCAAGTGCTAAAAGGGAGGCCTGTTGTGATATATAAAATGGAGGGAGTTTTGAGAGGAGGAGAGAGTCTTTAGAACCTAAGAGAGTCTATTTTTTGAACTAGAGTTGGAGATAGATAACAAACAAAAGTAAAAGAAAAACCCCTTCAGATTCTTAGAACCTAAGACAATAGAGTTTTTCTTTCTTTGGGTGTTCGAAAATCAGAAACTATTGTTCCACTGTGTTTCGGATTCACCTGTTTCTGCCTGTGATTAACATTGTTATTTCCGGGTCTCAACTGAGTTTCCCGAGTCTGTTTTTTTGGTTGGATATTGGTACTTTTTCATTGGGTTATTTCTGGTTTGTTCATTGGGTTTCATTCTGCTGGTTGTTACTGCTGTTGTTGCTGTTGTTATTTGCTGTGTTACTGCTGCCATATTGCTTTTGCTGATCTTCTTATCTTTCTTCTTGTTGTTGTGTTTCAACATCCAGGTACACACTCGAATTAAGCTTTGATGTAGCTCTGACTTGAAAGATGAAAAAATGGAAATATTCATACTTTGCCCCTGTTGCTCATTTAGTTTACCATGAAATTATGTTTCAAAAAATAGATATTAGTTGATGTGTAATTACTTAATACAGCTTAGTTTTGGTTTAGTATTGGTTGGGACAGCTACTGTATAATTTGATTTGTTTTGAACTGTTAACGGACTATCTAGTTGCTGGAATTTTGTTTAGTTAATAATCTTAAAAACGTCATTAGTTTAACTGAAAGTCAGCAACAGAATTAACTGATTCTAGATCTGCATATTACAATTAATCATCAAACAGTCAAGTAGTGGATTAACTTCAAATCATTTGTATTTAGTTTTGGATTGACTTGGGCTGGCGTAAGTAGGAATTTGTGTTAATACAGTTGTTTAGTATAGGTTAGTATGATTCAAGTTCATTCATCATTAGATACTTTATTCACAGACAGTGAGTCATAACTTAATCCGTGCTTAAAGGAATCCATCAATGACTCACGTAGTTTAGTTTTAATAGCATTGAAGTTTGAGTTTTAATTTGGAGTGTCGGGTTTATACAACTATATACGTTTTGGATTCAAAAGCACTAGATACATCTCCTGTCTGAAATACTACACGCTGCATGTGCATATTGAAAGGCCATCTCGTCCCCACCCCTTTATAAATGAAATTAATGTTTGCATTCACCATATATGTGCATTGTTAAATGAATTAAATGGTCTGAGTATCCAGTGATTGAGGACTAGCGTGCCATTTGAGTCAAGAAGGTTTATTTGGGCATAAAACCCTGGCAGGTTTCGAAATTGAAACCATTGTCATGTTTCTGGGTTCACTGTGGGCTCAAACCGTCCAACCCCCTTATGAACACAATATGGGTTGTCTTGAACGAGTTGCTAAAAGATACATTTTGATTTATTTGTTTATTGGGTTTGGCTGATCTGGAATGGATTTATAAAGATTTTGTTTTCTTTCAAATAGGTTGAATAATTAGGTTTTCTTCTTTTATTATTAGAGACAAAATAAAAAAAAATCATAGTCACTTCAAGATTGATCTTTAAATAAAAATGATGAGACGAGCCTCGCCAAATAAAAAATGCAAATTGCGGGGCCCTCAATAATTGGTCATAATAATAATACTTAGAATACGGGATGAGCCGTCTAGCGAACTTCGCGGCTTTCCCCAAAGATAATAACGCGTTAGACTCTTTAGGCGTGATTTTAATTAAATTACATTCTTAAATTCGGGTGCGCATTTATGTGACCCAAATCCAAATCTCAACGGAGTCGGAATGTATTAACAACCACGGGTGCATTGATTGCGATGCGGTTCGAGATGCATTTTCACGATGTTGCAATCCTATTAAAAAATAATAATAAAAGTGGTTTTAAACTTAATAAAAGCACAAGTTATAACATGTATTAAAATCAGATATTTAGCCATTATAACAATTTAAGCGACCGTGCTAGAACTACGGGATCCGTGGGTGCCTAACACCTTCCCTCGGGTCAACATAATTCCTTACTTAGAATTTCTAGTTCGCAAACTTCATTTGGAAAGTTGAAAATTTCCTCGATTTGGGATTCAAGATAAACCGGTGATTTGGGACACCAAAAGCCAAACATTTCCCAAGTGACGACTCTGAATTAAATAAATAATCCCATTTTCGAATAATATCACTTAAAATGGAAAAACTCCCTCACGCATTTATCCTTCGGGGTAGGTGCGCAAAAAGGAGGTGTGACAGCTCTGGCGACTCTGCTGGGGAGCGAACCCAGAGTCTCTGGTTTAGGGTTCAAGAATTCGAGCTTAGAATAATTGTTATATTTGGCTTTATTATTAGATCTTTATTACATGTTTGGGCATAACGTGCTAAATATTGCCTTTTACCGCTTTGATATTATCTGAACTGTATATAAACTGTGCCAAAACCCTCCTCTTCTCATCTTCGGGGATGTGCTTGCTGGTCGAGACTACCTATTCTGTTAGTGTCATACCCTGAAATAAGAAAGAGGTCGGACAAGTTACAAAGCCGGACGATCTCGCGGGTCCCCGGTACGTAGCCCCCTCCTCGACTCGAGTTGTCCGCTCGGGTACACAGTCTAGAACAAATACCCAGGTTACGAACCTAGAATAACTCAGCTTCATGCCGGATCCCTAGTAGGAACGTTTGTTTGCATCATGTGCATTTGACTTTGGAGGCTCAACACAGGGGTTGGGTCTGTCTAGGACAGATGTACCAAAATGACAAAAGACCATCGTGATGCATCCAACTTGCTACTTGTGCATTTGTTTGTTTCGGACTTGCATGCCGACCGGCTTTTGAATGTCTTGAGGAAAGGGAGATAGAGGTAGTTAATCGCCTGCTTTGAAAAAAAATCAACGTCCAAATAGTGTCGAAACTCTGCCGAATTTTTGAAACAAAAAAAAAGAGTTTTGTTTATCAAAAATGGTTTTGTTTGCCAATGGAAAAAGAGTCTTGTTTTTCAAAAGAAGTTTGTTTTATCTGCCTGAACTACGCCGGTTTGATTCTCATAGGGTGTGAGATACGTAGGCAACCCTCATCGGGTCCAACCTCCCCTTTTTCAGAAATAGCCAAAATGTCAGAATTTTAATTTCATCATAAATGAGTCGGGTGATGCCGCTTTTGTCAAATGTAGCCGAATGTTCCCGAAAGGGACGCGCCGGAAGGCTGACTTTGCATAAACAGCCGCTTTTGGTCATTTTTTGAATTTTGACCAATTTGCCCAACAGCCTTAGAATCCTCGTCCCCGAGGCTCTATGAGGCCATGTTCCCAATGTCGGGCCACTATTTTGAAAAAAAAAAGAGTCATAAATAAATCAAGTGATGCTGTTTTTGTCAAAAACAGACAAATGTTCGCGAAAGGGACGGCGGAAGGCTGACTTTGCATAAACGGCCATTTTCAATCATCCTTTAGAGTTTTGATCGGTTGACCCTCACAGCCTTAAAATCTTCATCCCCGAAGTGCTGAAAGGCCGTGTTCGAAAAATAGGATCTTTCTTTCTAAAATATAGTCAAATCATTTTTGAGTAAAATAATTTTTGCTTAAATCACCTTAATAAATGTGCAGGATGAGCGCAATGCAAAATGAACACTTTTCGATAATGACTAAAGTCCCTGTCAAGTTGCGGCTATGGTGGGATGATCTAGGTGGTGAAGGGCAAGATGAGGTCAAGAAATATCTGAAAGGTCTCACGGGTTTATTGGAAATCCAGCCTCAGGGAGATATCATAAGAGCTTTGGTCACCTACTGGGACCCGGCACACAATGTCTTCCACTTCTCCGATTTTGAACTCACCCTGACTCTGGAGGAAATAGTCGGGTACATCGGAAATGCTGAAGTTCCATTAAGGCAAAAATACCTGGTTGCCCCAAGAGCTGTCACTGTACATCGGTTTCTAGATTCATTAAAGATACCCAGGACGGTCCATAACCCAGATTTGGCTGTAGGTTTCTGTAATCCGCGCTTCATATACGACAGATATGGTCATGTAGGAGGATTCAACAATCCGGGTAACAAGTTATGCAGCAAAGGTAACCGTTAGAAGTGGGATGAGCATAGACGAGTGGCTTTCATGATAACATTTTTGGGCCTTTTGGTATTTCCAAGGAAAGACGGAAACATTGATCTGAAAATATCCAGGGTCGTCAGTACTTTGCTCACTCAAAATAAAAGCACTCTCGCGCCTATGGTAGTATCTGATATCTTTCGAGCTCTCACAGCCTGCAAAGCCAGAGGGAATTTTTTCGAGGGGTGTAATTTGCTGCTACAAATATGGATGACTGAACATCTCTACCACCATTTCGAGCTTTTGAGTTATGGTTCCTCGAAGAAGACTTGCATAGAAGAGTTTTACACGAGAATCAAGGAGGTCAGTCTACCCGAGGGAGTTACGGCATGGACGTCATTCTTTCGAACCCTCACCGCCAGCCAAATACAATGGACACTGGGATGGTTGCCTGTTGATGAGGTCATATATATGCCGGCAGCTAGGACCCACTTTCTATTGATGGGACTTAAGAGCATTCAGCCTTACGCGCCCTATCGAGTTTTGAGACAACTCGGGAGATGCCAGATAGTGCCACACGAGGAAGATCTTAGTGCTCAAGCAATTGAGATTAGCCCTGACGGACAATTTCCTGAAGCAAAAGTCCGCCAGATCTGGAATGAATGCCAATATTTAAAAGCAGATACTTGCGTGCAGGATCGGGCCAAAGGTGAAGTAGCGCCAGGGTACCTTGTGTGGTACAGAAGAGAACTTGAGCACAAAAGGCTGGCTAAAAGACCCCATATCCTGAATTTTGCCGAGTCATCACAGGAGCAATGGGATTGGTTAGCAAAAGAAAAAGGCTATCGGGCTGAAATCAGCAAGCTGAAACAACAAATTGAAGGTCTAAAATTTGAGAACAACGTGCAAGTTGCTACTAATCTGGGAGAAAAGAATAGGTTGGCCCAGGAAAACGAGGCGCTTAGGGCCCAAATCCAGCAAATAAGGATAGCCACTGATAACCAACAAAGGAGCCGGTCGGGTGAGCGACTGATAAAAGGTTTAAAAATGGAAATTAGTGAGTGCCGGAGTGAGTTGGAGAATTTTGAGAATACCATAGCAGGACTCGAGGCACACTGGGAAAAAAGAATAGAGGAGCGCAACCGGTACCTGCAGCAGTTGAAAAGGGATCACGAGCAAACCATTGCCAATTTGAAGAGAAAGGTGTCCACTCTTGAGGACAAAGAGGCTAAGCAAGCCCGAACCTTTGAAGCTGAAAATAGACATTGCTATGATTTACTGGCCCAGATGGAAGTAGAAATTCAGCAGTGGCAGAATCAACATCTCCAGGATTCTCGGGTTTTGAAGGCCCTTAATGATCAAATAGAGCGCCTACTCATAGAAAAGGGGCAAACCAGGGATAAGATTAAGACCATTGCCCATGCCATCATTAGGAGGTGTCTACGGTGCGAAGATATGACCCGCACTACCTTCTTCTCGGCAGTGATGATTTATGTCAAGCAGACCATGTATAAGCTGGAACAACTTGAAAGGGACCTTGCACCTAAGCCCGCGGCGAGGCCGAACGATGCCCCGCGGGCGCCAATTTTTAAAGTTTTAATGTATTTATAGGTCGAGTCTGTATTTTCCGTCTTGGCGTCTTTTGTTTGTCTTTTCGCATCAGGGTATCAATAGTTTTTGAGTTTGTATTTATTTCAAGTCTGTTATTCTCCCTTTTTAAAAAATGTTTAGTTTGTAATAGAATGTTTTAGTAATAAAAAAATGTTTCTTTATTTTTTATTTGTCTTGAACTACGTAATGATCTGATTCACGCAGTATCGTGATACGTAGGCAATCCTCATCGGATCCGGTCATATTTTTAACTTCAAATAAAAATAAAAATAAAAATAAAGAAAGTGGAAAGGAAAAGAAAATTGGGAAAATAAGCAGAGCCGGGATGAAACATGCAGCTATTGCGAAACATGTAGAAACATATTTAACTGTATATGTGCATCACACCCCAACGTGCGATTTCCTATGTGTTAATTGTTTCAAACTAACTGGTTTGTTGTCTTCCAATCCAAAGGTTCTATAGTAAGGTAGTTGGTTTTGTGGTAGTCTGGCTTCACATTCATACTTCACAAGGTCAAAAGGAAGCGTTGAAATGTCTTCGGAAATTCCTCTGCCAACAGTTCCTATTCTAGAGGATAGTCCGATCTCGGCCATCACAACTTTTGAGTCAGCAACGGTTGAGGAAAATAGAATTCTGCATCTCCGTATGATGAAAATGTGGGTCGCCTGGGCCAATGGAAAAGAACCGCCAAGTGCGATCCCTGGATTCCCTGAGCTTTTCCCCAGGACAAGTGGGACCTCCAACATCCCCATAAGTTATCCAAATACCCCACTGGGATATCCCAACATTTCAGCCCACTTTGTTGGAACACCTTCTGAGTCTCGACCCCAGGTTTTAGCTTCAAGCGCGGCTTCAAACATATTCACCGCGCCACCTGGTTCAGCTACGACACAACCTGCTTTACCCAGGCCTAACTTTGATTCATCTTCCTTCACATTTCAAGCACCATCTTTCCAAGTGGACCCTCCTCAGTTTCCTACTTATACTTACCCTCAACCACCCCAATTTGAGTTCGTTGCGGGGCAGGAAAACACCACCAAAACTCCCGAGCAAGAAGAGATTGTGAGGAAGATGAGGAGTATGGAACAGAGTCTCAAAAGCATACAAGGCTTGAGCGGACAGAAAAGTGTATCCTATGCTAATTTATGCATATTCCCTCATGTGCACCTACCATTGGGATTCAAAACCCCAAAATTCGAGAAGTACGATGGGCATGGTGATCCTATTGCTCATCTCAAAAGATATTGCAATCAGCTGCGAGGAGCCGGTGGAAAGGAAGAACTACTCATGGCCTATTTCGGAGAAAGTCTGGTTGGAATCACATCTGAGTGGTACATGGGCAGGATATATCCCGCTGGCACATCTGGGATGATCTTGCTAGAGATTTCGTCAGGCAGTTCCAGTACAGCATTGATATTGCTCTAGATAGGAATTCATTGACAAACTTGAAAAAGAAATCCTCAGAAAGCTTCCGAGATTACGCAATTAAATGGCGTGAGCAGGCATCCAGGGTAAAGCCTCCGATGGATGAAGTTGAAATGGTCACAGTTTTCCTTCAAGCTCAGGAAGCTGACTACTTCCAGAATATGATGTCCGCAATAGGTAAACCGTTCGCTGAAGCTATCAAGATTGGCGAAATGGTTGAAAATGGGCTAAAAACGGGTCGAATTCTAAGCCAATCCACTATCAGAGCTACCTCCCAAGCCATTCAGGGTGGGTCTGGAGGGATAGCAAAGGGAAAGAAAAGGGAAGAAACATTCATGGCAGCGTCAGGTACAAGGAGAAACTATACTCCCAGATCCATTTTCTCAGAAAGGACCCCGCAACACAATTACCCTCACCAAAATTTGGCCTATACTCCTCAGCCATACTCGGTCATGAATACTCAGCCTTATGTCTGGCCACAACAACAAGCCAATATAAATCAAGCTCCATTTCCTAGAAACCAACCTCCTTACCAAACCCACTACAACCCCCGTCCTCCACAAAATAATATCCACCCTCATGAACCGCCCAAGAGACCAAATTTCACACCAATTGGCGAAACCTACTCCAGCTTGTTACCGAAGTTTGTTCAAATGGGTTTGCTACAGCCTATTCCTCAAACCTGGCAAAACCCAGCATCACCCGCTTATAGATCCGGTACCCGATGCGCCTATCACTCAGGGGCAGAAGGGCATGACACGGATGATTCCCAATGTGACCAACAACCCACTTCCAGCCCATAACAACGGGTTAGTAATTGGAATGATTTGTGAGGATGAGGAATTTGACCCAGCATTGAAGACCATCATTGCCATTGCTGACAAAGAAAAGAAACCAAAAGTTGCCTCGAAGCAAGATAAAGGGGAGAAAAAGAAAGAAACTAACCCTCCAAAGTCAGAGAAGAACATGGAAGTTGAGACCGGGGCAACTCCTCTCAAAGATGTTGTTCTCTACGTCCCTCAAGGCCATAAAGAAAAGCAGATGACATTGAGTCCTCCCAGGAGATTCGAGCTGAACAAAACAACCCAGATGTATGTGCCCAAGGGGGTTTATGTGATGCGGGAGCCAATTAAACCATCAAGGCTGAATGAGCCCGTGGTTATTGGACGCGCGCCACAGAAGCCCATGAAAGATCCTACTGTTGTGCCCTGGAACTACAACAAAACGGTGGTGACCTATAAAGGCAAAGAAATTCCAGGAAAAGTTCAAGAAAATAACCCTGTTGAAAAGTATTCCAATTTGGAAGAGGTAAACAACGCTACTAGAAAGCGCTTCCCACTTAAGAAGCCTGTGAGTGCCGAAGAAGCGGAGGTTTTCTTCCAAAACATGAAAATGGCAGATTATGAGGTGATTGACCCGCTTCGAAAATTTCCCGAACAAGTCTCCCTATTGGCTTTGTTGATGAATTCCCCCGAACATCAGAAGGTATTGATCAAGACCCTTAACGAAGCATATGTGCCTATTGACATTTCTGTAGAGCAGTTGGAGAGAATGGCAGAAAGATTTTTCGCAATCAACCAGATCACTTTCAGCAAAAATGATTTACCCTCAGAAGGGGTCGTACATAACAAAGTCTTGCACCTAACAGTCAAATGTGAAGGGCACTACGTGAAAAGGGTGATGTTGGACGGAGGCTCTGGAGTAGACATTTGCCCACTTTCAACTCTACAGCGTATGGAAATTGGGACCGAAATAATCTGACCCAACAATGTCTGTGTACATGCCTTTGATGGCATCAAAAGGGACACAATTGGAGAGATCGATCTAATTCTGACCATCGGCCTAGTAGACTTTGAAGTAACCTTCCAGGTTCTAGACATGGACACATCCTACAACTTTCTTTTGGGAGGCCATGGATTCATGCAGCAGGGGCTGTACCCTCCACTCTTCATCAGATGGTAAAGTTTGAGCATAAGGACCAAGAGATCGTGGTCCACGGAGAAGATGAGCAATCAATTTATCGGGACCCATCAGTCCCATGTCTTGAAGCAAGAGAGGGGAGTGAGCACATAGTTTATCAGGCTTTTGAAATTGTGGTTGCAGACCAGTACAAAGAAGGAAACCCTTGCCCCCAACCCTTCCTTTCTAATGCATCAATCATGGTGGCCAAAGAAATGATCCGACATGGCTTCAAACTGGGGAAGGGACTTGGGAAATCATTGCAAGGGATAGTTGAACTTATCACCCTGCCACCAGTGAAAAGTTCTTCGGGGTAGGCTTCCGACCCACTCCGGCTGATAGAAGATGGGTAAATGATAGAAAGAATGATGGTTGGGTTTTGCCTCAGCCGGTTCCGCATCTTTACAGAACATTTTTCAAGCCAAAATACCAGAAGAAAGAAGTAGATGAGGCCTTTACTGCCGAAGAGATTGAGGAGATCTGTGGGGCAATGAGGAAGATACTATATGAAACCCACATGGTCTAGCCAGGGGAGGGCTCAAGCACCGCTGAGGTGCTGTATATGGGTCCCAATGCCAAGCTACAGAATTGGAAGGATACGTCATTCCCAATCAGGCGGGAATCCTGGTAGACCTGTCCTGCCACTTTTTCTGCATCACGAGTTATTTTAGGGTGTAACTCGGATGTTTTTCTTTTGGTTTCCTGTCTTTTTAAATACTAATGTGAACCTTGTTATCTTCTAAATTCAATGAAATGAAATTAATATTTCATCGTTTATCTCTCTTCATTCTTTCTGATTTTTGTTACTTTTTCTTATTTCTTCTTTCAGTTCTAATAATGCGGCTTTAAATAACATGACATGCTTGCGGACTTCATGCCCAGATCCAAACACGCTGTCTAACAGTGAAATAATGAACCAAGAACCGGAATATGATGAGGAAGAGGCTTTTAAGGAAATAAATCGAGAATTAGAACACTTTGAGAATAAACCTAAGACGAATTTGAATGATACCGAACCGGTTAATTTGGGAACTCCTGAAGAAATCCGAGAAACCAAAATAAGCATTCACACAGATGAAAAAACGCGAGATGCAATAATTCAACTCCTCTTTGAATTTAAAGATGTGTTTGCTTGGTCATACGATGACATGCCAGGATTAGGTGTTGATCTAGTGGTGCATAAATTGCCAATTTACCCTGATTGTCCTCTAGTTCAACAGAAGCAAAGGAAGTTCAAGACTGATATCAGTGATAAGATCAAAGAAGAAATCACAAAGCAGTTGAAAACAGGAGTAATTCGGGTAGTCCAGTATACTACGTGGTTGGCTAATGTAGTTCATGTACCGAATAAAGATGGGAAAACTCGGGTGTGTGTGGATTATCGAGATTTGAATAGGGCAAGTCCCAAAGACAATTTCCCGTTGTCCAACATCCGCATCTTTGTTGATAACTGTGCCAAACATGAGATACAGTCTTTCGTAGATTGTTACGCTGGATATCATCAGGTGTTAATGGATGAAGAAGATGCCGAGAAAACCGCCTTCACTACACCTTGGGGTACTTACTGTTATCGGGTTATGCCGTTCGGTTTAAAGAATGCCGGGGCAACTTACATGAGAGCCATGACTGCCATTTTTCATTATATGATGCATCAAGAGATAGAGGTGTATATAGACGACGTGATAGTCAAGTCCAGGGCTCGGGACGATCATGTTCGAGACTTGAGGAAATTTTTTGAGAGGCTGAGAAAGTACGACCTGAAGCTGAATCCGGCTAAGTGTGCCTTCGGAGTCCCATCGGGCAAGCTTCTGGGTTTCATAGTAAGAAGGAGAGGTATCGAGTTAGATCCAACAAAGATAAAGTCTATCCGAGATCTACCTCCTCCAAGAACGAAGAAAGACGTGATGAGTCTATTAGGCAGGTTAAACTATATCAGTCGATTCATTGCCCAACTGACTAGCACATGTGAGCCCATATTCAAGCTATTGAGGAAGGATGCAGCAATCAAATGGACGGCTGAGTGTCAAAAGGCTTTTGACAAGATCAAAGAATATCTTTCAAATCCTCCAGTTTTGGTCCCGCCAGAGCCAGAGAGACCCCTGTTCTTGTATCTGAAGGTCTTGGAAAATTCTTTCGGTTGTGTCCTCGGACAACATGACATAACTGGAAAGAAAGAGCAGGCGGTCTATTATTTAAGCAAGAAGTTCACCGGTTATGAGGTCAAGTATACTTTGTTGGAAAGAACGTGTTGTGCTTTGACATGAGTTGCTCAAAAATTGAGACATTATATCCAAGCTCATACTACTTACCTCATAACCATGTTGGATCCTTTGAAGTACATATTCCAGAAACCGATGCCTACTGGGAGATTAGCAAAGTGGCAAATCTTGCTTACTGAATTCGACATAGTCTATGTCACTCGCACGGCAATGAAAGCCCGGGCATTAGCAGATCATTTGGCTGAGAACCTGATTGATGATGAGTACCAACCTTTGAGAACTTACTTCCCAGATGAAGAAGTAAATTCAGTTGAGACAATATCTGAAGACACTCATGCTTGGAAAATGTTCTTTGATGGGGCGGTAAACGCAAAAGGTGTTGGAATTGGGTCAATTTTGATCTCACCCACTGGTCAGCACTATCCAGCCGCAGCTCGGCTTCGGTTCTTCTGTACAAACAACACCGCCGAGTATGAATCTTGCATTATGAGTATAAACATGGCAATCGACCAAAATGTCGAAGAGTTGTTGATTATGGGAGACTCAAATCTGATTATCCGGCAAGCCCAAGGAGAATGGGAAACCCGAGATGTTAAGCTTATCCCTTACAAAAAGCATGTGGAAGACCTCAGCAAGCGATTCAAGTCAATAGAGTTCAGGTACATTCCTTGTTGTCACAACGAATTAGCCGACGCACTTGCTACTTTGGCCTCAATGCTGCCATATCCCGGCAATGCTCACATAGATCCCTTGGAAATTCAAATCCGGGAAAGGCATGGTTATTGTAATACAATTGAAGCAGCACCAAATACCCAACCATGGTACCATGACATCAAAAAGTTTCTGAAAACTCAAGAATACCCCGAGCAAGCCAGTGGAGACCAAAAGAGAACCATTAGGCGGCACGCGAGTGGTTTCTTTTTGAGTGGGGATGTCTTATACAAGAGAACTCCGGACCTCAATTTGTTAAGATGTGTTGATACAGAAGAGGCTGGAAGAATCATGCATGAGGTACACGCGGGAGTATGCGGGCCCCACATGAACGGGTATGTTTTAGCAAAGAAAATCCTTCGATTGGGTTATTACTGGATGACCATGGAAAATGACTGTTTTAGTTTCGTGCGGAAGTGTCATCAGTGTCAGGTGCACGGTGATTTGATTCATGCACCTCCCACAGAACTGCATCCCATGTCTGTACCTTGGTCATTTGTTGCTTGGGGCATGGATGTCATTGGGCCAATCGAGCCAAAAGCCTCAAATGGACACAGATTCATACTAGTTGCCATTGACTACTTTACAAAATGGGTCGAAGAAATCACTCTCAAGTCTGTCACCAAGAAAGCTGTGGTAGATTTCGTGCACTCCAATCTTATCTGCCGTTTTGGCATTCCCGTAACTATTATCACAGACAATGCTGCAAACTTGAATAGTCATTTGATGAGGGATATATGTGAGCAATTTAAGATAATGCACCTAAACTCTACTCCTTATCGGCCTAAAGGCAATGGTATCGTTGAAGCAGCAAACAAAAACATCAAAAAGATTTTGAGAAAGATGATTCAAAGTTCCAGGCAGTGGCATGAAAAGCTGTCATTTGCATTGTTGGGATATCATACTATTGTGCGCACACCAATTGGAGCCACCCCATATCTTTTGGTTTATGGCACGAAAGCCGTAATACCCGCCGAGGTCGAAATCCCCTCTCTCTGAATCATTGTTGAAGCCAAAATTGAAGACAGTGAGTGTGTTAAAACCCGTCTGGAACAATTAACCTTGATCGATGAAAAATGAATGGTTACGGTCTGCCACGGGCAGTTGTACCAACAAAGGATGGCTCGTGCCTATAACAAGAAAGTGCGACCTAGAAATTTTGAAGTGGGGCAACTCGTTTTAAGGCGTATTTTTCCCCATCACCAGGAAGCAAAAGGAAACTTCGCTCCTAATTGGAAGGGCCCATACGTCATCAGAAAGATATTGCCAAGAGAAGCATTGTATCTGGGCGATATCGAAGGAAATGATCCTGAAATAACTGTAAATGCAGATGCGGTCAAAAGGTACTATGTCTAATCCTTCTGCAGCAATAACATTATCCGATTGGGATGACGAAGGCTTTCATTCTCATTACCCCAAACACTCCAATCCTTGCTAACCCTTTGAGTTGTTTACTTTTCTTTCATTACCCTCTTTGGAACCTGAAAGCGTCATTAAAAAAACAAAAGAAAAATCAAAAACAAAGTTTCCTGAACTATGTCTGACTTGATTCCGAAAGGATACGTAGGCAGCCTCTCTCTGGGGTTTAGTCACACCAAAATAAAAATCCAAATTCCCTAAAAAATGAAAATGGGGCAGATGTTGTATTGGTCCTGCGATAATCCCGCTTGAATGGTTCCAAAGTTGTAATTCGATCCAAATCATTTTTACCCAAATCCTTTCAAGTCCTTCCGATCAATCGGTGAGAATGTTCAAGGATCAGAGAATACCACTACTTGGATCCGATGCAATAAAAATGAGAGAAATAAAATGAGAGACTCTTATTGGTGAAAACCCACACGGGCACCATAAGGTGACGGTGAGCAGAAAAATTGAAAATAAGAGAGCCTGGTTAGTGAAAACTCGTAAAGAGTACTATCAGGCGACGGTGAGAAGAGAAATGAGAGAGGTCGATTGGCAAAAACCCGCAAAGGGCGCCGTCGATCGAAAAGAAGACACCCCCCACCACTGAAAGAGTCTTGGCTAGGTTTCTCGATTTGGAGATATGGTTCAGAATGAGTTGGATAGTTGTGCATATCGGGTATCCAGTCCAAGAAGCATGTCATATCTATTGAAGTATGCATGTACCCCATATAAGTCTTTCTTTCCCCCAAAAGGGACGCTTCTCCTTAAATTCATTTTTTCTTGTCTTTTCTTTACTTTTCCTTGAATCCATTTCGGTCTAACTCTGTTCCGAAACTAATACAAAGAAAAGGTGGCAAGATTGGTTTTACAGGGTTTTGTTTAATAAAAGCCAAGTCCAAAGAAAAGTACCCAGCCTCAGTGGGTGCATCAAGTCGATCCCAACTGGCCATGATAGCTGATGCTCAGAAATCAGAGTTATTGAAAATGAAAAGAAATCCAAAGTCAAAAGCCCCTAGAAGCAGATTAAAATGAAAGGGCCAAAGCCATATACGGGTGAGCCGTCATGATAAATTTTGAAAGTTGAGTTCCTCGGTTTTAGGAGAGAGACCAATCTTTAATAAAAGCCAGCAAGGGGCAGAGGTTCTCGCCAAAAAGAGTTGGGCCGAGGTCAAGTGATCAAAAACAATGAAGGCCACAAAACCGACCACCGTTTCAAACTAAAAATTGTTCTTTGTTTGAAAATTGAAACAGGTGCAATCCAAAGCAACAGTGCAAGAAGCAGGTGTAACCAAAATGGAAAAAGAAATGTGCAAGCGCTAGAAATAGTTTAGCAACAATAATCAACCCAAAAAGGAAGTCTCCTCCAAATTCTTTCCTGCATTTTTTTTACTAAAAAATGAATTGAAAGAAAATAGATAAAAAAAAAGGGTAGTTTAGAAGCCCCAAAATCAATCTTGTACACATTTTTCCAACATTAGGGCTTCAATCCCTGAGTTGAGATTTTAAACATGGGGCCTTCGTTCCCTAGTCGCATTTTGCCAACATTAGGGCTTCAATCCCTAAGTTGAGATTTTAGACATAGGGCCTCCGTTCCCTAGTCACCTTTACCAATATTAGGGCTTCAATCCCTAAGTTGAGATTTTATACATAGGGCCTCCATTCCCTAGTCGCCTTTGCCAACATTAGGGCTTCAATCCCTGAGTTGAGATTTTAGACATAAGGCCTCCATTCCCTAGTCACATTTGCCAACATTAGGGCTCCAATCACTGAGTTGAGATTTTAGACATATGGCCTCCATTCCCTAGTCACCTTTGCCAACATTAGGGCTCCAATCCCTGAGTTGAGATTTTAGACATAGGGCCTCCATTCCCTAGTCGTCTTTAGCCGACATTAGGGCTCCAATCCCTGAGTTGAGCAATTTTATTTTAGCCGACATTAGGGCTCCAATCCCTGAGTTGAGTGATTTTCTTTTAGCCGACAATAGGGCTCCAATCCCTGAGTTGAGAGATTTTTGTTTAGCCGACATTAGGGCTCCAATCCCTGAGTTGAGCGATTTTCGTTTAGCCGACATTAGGGCTCCAATCCCTGAGTTGAGCTACTTTCTTTTAGCCGACATTAGGGCTCCAATCCCTGAGTTGAGCGATTTTCTTTTAGATGACATTGGGGCTCCAATCCCTGAGTTGATCGATTTTCCTTTAGCCGACACTAGGGCTCCAATCTCTGAGTTGAGCAAGTTTTCTGTTAGCCGACATTAGGGCTCCAATCCCTAAGTTGAGTAAGTTTCCTTTAGCCGACATTAGGGATACAATCCATGAGTTGAGCAATTTTCTTTTAGCCGATATTAGGGCTCCAATCCCTGAGTTGAGCAATTTTCCTTTAGCCGACATTAGGGCTCCAATCCCTGAGTTGAGCAAGTTTTCTTTTAGTCGTCATTAGGGCCCCAATCCCTGAGTTGAGCAAGTTTTCTTTAGCCGATATTAGGGCTCCAATCCCTGAGTTGCGTCTTTTAGACTTGAGGTTTCCAATCCCCTCATCAATTCTGTAGATTTGTATGGCAATTAACTCACGAAATATTCCTAGTGAAACTGGGGCAGAAAGATTTCGTTCGTTTGTTTGTTTTGATGTTTAAGCAGGTTTGACCTCGAGGCACAAGGATCGAGATGACCTACGGAGTGAGTCTCAATCCAGAATAAAGAAAAGAAGAAAAGAACAATAATAAATGAGCTCAAATATTGGAGCAAACAAAGGTGCGGATTGCTCGAAATCTGATTGAAGTCACAAGCTGCGCCAATCCTGTCTTACTCAATGCTGCAGAAATAAACAAACACCTACAACTTGCGAGCATAAAGATTCAGATCGAAGTCTACAGCAAAATCAGCTAAGACTCAAGATCAAATTTCAAGAGAATTGTAGATAGGAATCTTATAACTCATAGTTGATAGGCATAGCTAGCTTAGCTTCGATTTTCCATTTTGGTGTAATAAGGAGGTCAGCAAGCAGTAGCAGCAATAGCAACAGCGGTAACAGTAAAACCACAGTTCCTGGTAGTCCCAGCTACCAAAAATTCCCGAACTACATTGACCTGATTCCTTTTTAGCCAAGGATATGTAGGAAACCTTCGAAGCAGAGGTTCGGTCAAATCTTTCAAAAAATGCTTCACACGGAGTAGTCAAACAGAGAAAAATCGCTCGTATCCGCTCACTTTATCTTTGCACGAAAACCCTGCATATTTTCGAACAAAGAGGGGCAGCTATGAGCACGTGATTTTTGCTCTCACGACAATTACTCCAAAAGAAATCAAAAAATAAAACAAATTTTTCTTTGTGCGTAATTTTTAAAATCTGTGTGGCATTTCAGATAGTTATTTGTAGTTTTGTCTGTGATTGTTTAAATACATAAAAAAAAAATATATGTCGTATGAATTTAGGATTTTTATTCTGCTATTAGGAATTAATTAAATCATATTTGGAATGAAAATCACCAAAAAATATTATTTTGGTAATTTTGTCATTTTTATTGTTTAATGGTGTGATTTTGTGTAATTAATATTTGATACTGTGTGTTTCTTATTGTTAAGAATCAATTAATGTTTGTGTAATATAATTGTTGTTTTATAATTTATTTTTAGGATTTTGGTAAATTAGGAATTAAAAAGGAAAAGAACAAAAAATAGAAAAAAAGAAAATTGGACTGGGCCATTTCATTTTTTGGGCCAAAATCAGGCCCAAACGAGACCTATACCCGGTCCAAACCTTTAGCTCTCAAAGATGCATCAGACGACGTCGTTTCGAGGCCAACGAATCTCGACCGTTCATCCATCCTCATCCAACGGTCTAAGATCTCACCCCCATAACCCGATCCGTTTTTCCCTGGATCGACCCAGTCTCCCACTGAGACCAAACCGACCCCGTTTTATATAAGTAAAGTAATCCAAACCGTTGATTCCATCAGATCTAACGGTCCGAATTAATCACCCATCACATATATATACTCTCAAACTCACCCCACGCCCCCCTAAGCTACCCCCCTCTCTTCGTCTCTCTCAACAAACCGGACAACCCCTAAAACCCTAACGCCACCCTTCCACCCCCTCACCATTAAACACGGAGGCAACAATGCCGGTGACCACCAAAAGGACACCCCTGAGCCATCTCCCCATCCACAACACGAATCCATGAACCATTTGCCTCGAATCACCCCACATCTTCTAGAATCTTCAATCGAAGTTTCGAGTTGACTATGGAACCACCCCAATCCACCCCTAATTAACACCATACCACCACTAGGTTTCCCTCATCCCTAAACCATCAACAGATTTCCTCGAATCCTGTTGGATCTCTTCGAATCTTTAAATTAAAGATCTCCCCTCCGAGCCCTAGCTGTCCCCTTGACCCCAGACTAACACCCAATAATCCCATTTACTTCCTCGTCCTTAATCCCTAACCAAATTGGCTCGAACATGAGTAAAACCCGTCGAATGATGGATCTAGGGTTTCAACGGTTCAAGACGTGTCAAAGCTTCAAGGTCGACTGGTTTCTATTCAGTATTGTAGGCCTATTTCTCACGAAATAGACGTATAATACTGACTAGGACTCAAGTTCGAAAGGGCATACTGTTGAAATCTGAGGAAGGAACAGTAAGTTCTCCTTAATTTCTTTTGTTTCCTTCTATAGTTTTGTTTGTCTGTTTTAAATTGTATCTTTGTCTTGGTTTGTTTCTTGTCATTTGTTCAGTACTTCTTTCCTTCTCATTAGACCGTTTATTGGGTCCAGTTTCTCTAATTGTTTGTTTATATGCTGTAAACTGTTGGTCGGTTTATTAGTTCGTTATGTATGAGTCAGTTTAACATGATAGTTAGTTTTAATCCTGGTTTTGATTTCATAGTCCATTTCAGTAGTTTTCTTTTGTTGTTTAAGTAATATATGACTTTGGTTCAGATTTTCCCCTATATGTGATGTGTGGCTTTTTTGTTTTTTGATATTCATCAATCTTCGTTAAGTTTAGCATATCACAGGATTTCCTTCACTCTATTTAGCTTAATTTGGAATTGTGAATTAATCATTCCCATAATGTGCCACTGTTGACTGGAAGTTTGACCTGGATAGTTCAATAGGTTTGTGTTTTGATTCATGGTAATGCTGTTATTGGGTTTTCTGTTAAACATTGATGAATTTTGGTTTCAGTTTTTAGCTTCAGCTTCAATGTTTCTGCTAAGCTCTTTTGTTTATTGATGTTGATTTTGTTTTGAAGTTTCAATCCAGAATTTAGGAGTTTGAATTGGTTATAGCTGCAGTTTTAATATAGATTTCAGAGTTTAGTTTGGATTGATATAGAATTACTGGCCCTGTTTATTCATTTTAGATTTTGGATATCAGAAAGCATGTGAATTGTATTTCTTTAATGAATTAAAGTTAACTTGACAACATGTGCTGTCAGGACATATTCATGCTGCCCATACTTGTTTAGTTTTAATAAAGGAAAACCATTTTAATAATGAAAAGAGGGCTGTCAGGGGAATCTGATGGGGAATACTTTTCTTTTGAGTTTTGAGTGGAAAAACAGAAGGGATCACATGGGAGAAAATCAGTTTTCTAATGGACCAAGTGCTAAAAGGGAGGCCTGTTGTGATATATAAAAGGGAGGGAGTTTTGAGAGGAGGAGAGAGTCTTTAGAACCTAAGAGAGTCTATTTTTTGAACTAGAGTTGGAGATAGATAACAAACAAAAGCAAAAGAAAAACCTCTTCAGATTCTTAGAACCTAAGACAATAGAGTTTTTCTTTCTTTGGGTGTTCAAAAATCAGAAACTATTGTTCCATTGTGTTTCAGATTCACCTATTTCTGCCTGTGATTAACATTGTTATTTCCGGGTCTCAACTGAGTTTCCCGAGTCTATTTTTTTGGTTGGATATTGGTACTTTTTCATTGGGTTATTTCTGGTTTGTTCACTGGGTTTCATTCTGCTGGTTGTTACTGCTGTTGTTGTTGTTGTTATTTGCTGTGTTATTGCTGCCATATTGCTTTTGCTGATCTTCTTCTCCTTCTTCTTGTTGTTGTGTTTCAACATCCAGGTACACACTCGAATTAAGCTTTGATGTAGCTCTGACTTGAAAGATGAAAAAATGGAAATATTCATACTTTGCCCCTGTTGCTCATTTAGTTTACCCTGAACTTATGTTTCAAAAAATAGATATTAGTTGATGTGTAATTACTTAATACAACTTAGTTTTGGTTTGGTATTGGTTGGGATAGCTACTGTATAATTTGATTTGTTTTGAACTGTTAACGGACTATCTAGTTGCTGGAATTTTGTTTAGTTAATAATCTTAATAACGTCATTAGTTTAACTGAAAGTCAGCAACAGAATTAACTGATTCCAGATCTGCATATTACAATTAATCATCAAACAGTCAAGTAGTGGATTAACTTCAAATCATTTGTATTTAGTTTTGGATTGACTTGGGCTAGCGTAAGTAGGAATTTGTGTTAATACAGTTGTTTAGTATAGTTTAGTATGATTCAAGTTCATTCATCATTAGATACTTTATTCGCAGACAGTGAGTCATAACTTAATCCGTGCTTAAGGGAATCCATCAATGACTCACTTAGTTTAGTTTTAATAGCATTGAAGTTTGAGTTTTAATTTGGAGTGCCGGGTTTATACAACTATATACGTTTTGGATTCAAAAGCACTAGATACATCTCCTGTCTGAAATACTACATGCTGCATGTGCATATTGAAAGGTCATCTCGTCCCCACCCCTTTATAAATGAAATTAATGTTTGCATTCACCATATATGTGCATTGTTAAATGAATTAAATGGTCTGAGTATCTAGTGATTGAGGACTAGCGTGTCATTTGAGTCAAGAAGGTTTATTTGGGCATAAAACCCTGGCAGGTTTCGAAATTGAAACCATTGTCATGTTTCTGGGTTCACTATGGGCTCAAACCGTCCAGCCCCCTTATGAACACAATATGGGTTGTCTTGAACGAGTTGCTAAAGGATACATTTTGATTTATTTGTTTATTGGGTTTGGCTGATCTGGAATGGATTTATAAAGATTTTGTTTTCTTTCAAATAGGTTAAATAATTAGGTTTTCTTCTTTTATTAATAGAGACAAAATAAATAAAAAAAATCATAGTCACTTCAAGATTGATCTTTAAATAAAAATGATGAGACGAGCCTCGCCAAATAAAAAATGCAAATTGCGGGGCCCTCAATAATTGGTCATAATAAAAATACTTAGAATACGGGATGAGCCGTCTAGCGAACTTCACGGCTTTCCCCAAAGATAATAACGCGTTAGACTCTTTAGGCGCGATTTTAATTAAATTACATTCTTAAATTCGGGTGCGCATTTATGTGACCCAAATCCAAATCTCAACGGAGTCGGAATGTATTAACAACCACGGGTGCATTGATTGCGACGCGGTTCGAGATGCATTTTTACGACGTTGCAATCCTATTAAAAAATAATAATAAAAGCGGTTTTAAACTTAATAAAAGCACAAGTTATAACATGTATTAAAATCAGATATTTAGCCATTATAACAATTTAAGCGACCGTGCTAGAACCACGGGATCCATGGGTGCCTAACACCTTCCCTCGGGTCAATAGAATTCCTTACTTAGAATTTCTGGTTCGCAGACTTCATTTGGAAAGTCGAAAATTTCCTCGATTTGGGATTCAAGATAAACCGGTGACTTGGGACATCAAAAGCCAAACCTTTCCCAAGTGGCGACTCTGAATTGAATAAATAATCTCATTTTCGAATAATGTCACTTAAAATGGAAAAACTCCCTCACGCATTTATCCTTCGGGGCAGGTGCGCAAAAAGGAGGTGTGACAGGTATCTTATCGCATTCTAACTTCTATTAGCGACTCTTACATGCCATTTTAAGAAAAATACAAAAAAATAACCGAACCGTATTGATATCAAAGATAAACCGAGATCATTGGGATAGTTCCGAAAAGTCTTATTTTGGTTATACAAAAGAGAACAACCGAAAAATTGGTATGGTACATATTTTTTAAAATAACTGACCGAACCGAACCATTGACACCCCTAACTATATTCAAGCACCATAAGCCAAACTTCTCCATGAAAGTCACCTACCCACAATAAGTTCATACTTCATACAAAAACTGAGGTTATGATGGGGATAAGAAAGGGCAAGGAAAGATATTAGTGGAGTGGCAAAAAATACTGAAAGTTAAATTAGTCATAAGAAACATAAATGTCACATATTTACAGAGTCCATGTCCAACGGAAAAGATATATACACTGTATTAACTTTTTTCTTTTCCTTTGTTTTTTGCTCCATCGGAAACTCTGAGATAACTTTCTTATTACAGGTCACTAATCCATAGTGGAAGATGATCTGTTGATGTATATTGTGTTTCAATCGGTCCATCTTCATCAATGAGAAGTCGAGATCTAAAAATGCATTGAAAATGCTGATCGCGATGCTATTTGGCTTGACAGTTGGAATCTGAATCTTCTACTGTGTTGAAGTACAAGGAGGATAGTTTGCCATCAAATGTAGAGACTAGTTGATGGACAGATAATCCACAGTAACGCTTTCCCAGCCGAGCAATGCAAATGTCTATGATCTTTTTAAACATGCTATCTGCTTGGACTAATGGCTGCTCAACGAACTTGACGAGAGGCATCCACTGCATTATAAAGACAGGCAGCTTAAGTAAGGCTTCATTTCAAGTCCTTATTTTCTCATTGCCTCTAAGTTTGTCTACTATTCCGTGCTTGTCAATTAATAGATCTCTTTGCCTATTTATGCATGAGAATCCCTCCTCTACTCCCTTAACCAAAGGCTTTAAACATTAATGAAATGTAACCAATTCCCTGAAACTGTAGCCTGCCTTACAAAATGTCAAAATCACAGAAACATTTAGGTGTATGCTCATATTTTCTTTCTCAATATTGTTGAAGTTTTTAATATCTTTACTCCAAAGGTACAGATAATGGAGAGACAAGTATATAGTATGGACAGTGTGACCACTGAGAATCTGAGATGGGAAGGGGGGGTATCTCTTAACATGTTGTCTTTTGTAGGAAAATAAATGACAAGTTTCTTTGTTCAATATGCTTACCTTGGCCGCCTGAATTTCCAGATCATCAACCATGATTCTTGTTGACAGGGGTCTTAAAAGGCAGACGAAGAACAAATCGGACTTTTCAAAAGCCACATTGTGAGCATGCCTGAAGAAGAACATATGTTAAATTCAATAATGGTCTCTACTTGGGAGATAAAGTAAAATCAACAAATAGTGTTGAATGCAATCACCATTTTCACATGCTATAATGTGCAACTTAAATAACATATCAGAGAGCTAAAAGCCAAATTCATTATCAAGGATAGTTCTAGCTTTTCTAACAAAATGTTAGTATCAGATTCACATCCTTTCCACAAATGCCTCACCAGAAACAAGAAGTGAAATGGACGGTGAATGAAGTTCCGAAGATACTATGTATTGGACCAAATCTTTTGCTTGGATAATTTAGCTTTTATGTTTTTTGTTCTTTCTAGTTCTTTTCTGCTATCTGGTAGAAACACAAAATGTAGCCACTTTTCATAAAGATAGAATCCATCGACATTTGAAGAGACAAACATTTTCTGACCTGAAAGCAATAACCTCCACAAATTCAGTATCGATCTGGAAAGATTAGAAACGAATGTTATGGCAGCTTAGATTGCATATTTATAGGGGAAATATGTTCCTATGAATATCTTACCCCAGTCTCCTCCTTCACTTCTCTCACGACTCCTGTAAAGATCTCCTCTGACTGATATTGGCATTAAAAGATAGAATGAGTTTAGTGATTGAAGTGAAGATTTCATGTTTGCACAAAACTGTAACCAGAACATACCTCAAGAATGAAGCCAGTTGGTATTTTCCATAGACCTGAAAGAGCGGGCACAGAATGTTTCTCTTGTACAACAAGCACCTAAAGCAGTCATTTCTTGAGGTCAAGGGGCTACAGAAGATATACATGTAATATTATGGCATGCTATATATAGTAGCTAGGAGTGTCTTTTTAACAGATATAACCTCATTTTTGTCATTGATCACAAAACCCCCAACTCCGACTTGATGAGATGCATTAGAAGGAAGCATGCACGGATCATCGGGAAGCCAATATGTCATCATGAGATATCCTCTTTCCGCATGATGGTATTGAAATCCTTCCTGTGAAATTTGTTACTTTAGAGTTTGACTTTGCAGGAAGAGTTAGCATCAGAAACTAAAGGATCATGCTATATACTTTATTCTTCAGATACTAAAACCAAAAATATTTGAAGAATAAAGTTTAGTACTGATGATAGTCAATACCCTTACTGCCACAGGAACAAGATCACATTTCTCAACTGGTAATTTAAGCCAAATTCCCTTCTTCCCCTGCAGTGTGCAACATCAATTAGAAACTAAGTGTTCCATAAATTGTAGTAATATATTTATATCTGAAGAAACACTCAGACTGGTGGCACGTGCGTTGTTCAATCACAAGCATCTCCGCAATAGAACAAGCGAAAAATGAAAATGCAATGGATTCCTCTACATTATCAGTTTTAACACCATAAAATTAAATGAAGGTGTGGAATTCTGAGCAGGTACCTTCAGTTTCCAGTGGGAGAGAGATGCGCGAAGTGCAGATGCAAATATATTGGGATTGGATGGGAGTGTTTGAGGATTAATGAGTACTCCTCCATATTCATCATCAGAAGCATCAAGCATTCTTACATCTCTAAGATACAGTCCTGAACAGTTTGTACCATTTATCTGACAAGAAAAAGTGTCTACTATAACATTCTCTTTGCTAATGGAGCTTGCAGCATCATAAGAAGCCTTGAGTACAACACCTGGATGTAAAACAGGCAAAAGTCAATATGAATGTTAGAAGAAATATTGAACATATATCATCTACTTTTAGTATAAGAAATGTTATCATCTCAGATGTAGCCACAGGCTTCTATTTCTTGCCTAATGAAACAGCATGTATTTCTCTAAGCTATTGATACTTTGTACTGCCTCATGGTAGATTGTTCTACTTTAAGTTCCTAATGACCTGGAGCCTAACAACAACTACCCCTCAATCCCTTGAGGTTGTCGATATGAATCCTTATTGTCCATGTCGCTCCATTTAAACCCGTATAAGTCCATTATTATATGTAATAACAAATAATAAGTAAAAGATAGTAGTATCTCTAGCATTAGAAGTTCTCTACATTTTCTGCTGCTCCAAAAGATAGTAATAAAACCTCAAAAGGGCAAAGACAACCCAAAAATGAAAAAGGCTTGGTAACACAAGCATAAGATTTTCTCAGATAGAACTCAAAAACTGCCCTGTACATGAATTGCAGTAGAAAACTTTTTCCCTCCTTTTATTTATTAAACTTAAAAATGCACACTAGGCTTATGTTGCTCGAACTCTCCAAAAATCTAACCGTGCCCGAGTTAGATCCTCAAATAATGCAACTTTGAAGGATCACACCCGGCAACGTTTTTGAAGAGTTTAGCAACATAGTACAAGACACTAAAAGGACAAATGCAAGGCAGCAAGAAAAATGTCTGCATTTGTTTAACCATCTTTAGTGCAAATTAGCTCATAAGACTGTTGAACTGCAGGTTGGGGGATTAGAAAAGGAAAAGAAGAACATGGGGCTGGCCTAATGATCTTCTGATTAAACTACGGAAAACCCAAAATCTAAAGAGAACATACAATAATTAACACTACAAGAGAATTAAATGAAAATAACAAAAACCCCATGTGTAAAACTTGTCATTTTCCTATATTAGAAAATTACCTCTGCAAGAATAGAACTTGTGAGTCCCATTGAGACCAAACATTAGCTTTGTATCAAGAAATGAGCTTGATTTCTTCACCTCTCTACCAACTAACTTAGATAAAGACAATAACTTGGAATTAACCAATTTCAACTCCATTCTTTACACACTACAAAAACAAAGCCTTTTTCTTGTCGTTTAAACTAAATTCCAGAGAGCTCAGTCCACTGAAAAACCAGCTGTACGTTTTTACAGAAAATATTGTATCATCTGTGATCTCAAAATCAAGAACTGCAGACACCTTTTAGTAAACTAAAAACAAGAATATCTTGGGCATATTCTACCCATCGGAGAGTACTAAAAAGATTCAAAACTGAAGAATAAAAATGTAGAAACGGATTTGTAGTTAAGTAGTATGGTTAAGAAATGATATTTTATAGCAAAAAGTTAAGGTAGAGGGTCTTAGGTTGCAAAAGCTGTGGTGGAAAATGAACCTTGAATGAGAAACTATAATGAAACGACAAACAAGGTGGAAAGATCTTCGGCTGTTTGTATCAACTCCAATAATAATTGTAGAAAACGAGGGAAGTAAAATGGAATTGATAAGAAGCAGAAATATATGAAGTCACTGTAGAGACTACAGAGGAAACAGGGAAAGACCAAGGACTAGAGCAGCATAAGTACGTTTACAACTCATTAATTTGGTTTTATTTTTCCCCTAGAAAAACAATGATAGATAACAATCTTAAATCATCCAGCAAATAAGGACCGATTTGGCCATAGACTTTGCCAAAATGTATTTGGGGTTCTTTTGGGCAAATATATGTTTGATCATAAATTTTATGCATAGCAAATTCACAAAACTCAAAATATTATTATTATATTTTTTAAAAATTATCCCAAACTTTTGTATTTTATAAAATAGCCCACAATTTATTATTTTGTAACAATGTTGATTTGTCTTCTCGGATAGTGTATTATATAGTTCATTATAAAAATATTAAATTTGTACCAAATTTATTTATATTCAGGACTATGGTTTGCGATAATATAATGAATGTTACTGATGAAGGTATTGTTGGGTATTTGTGATAATTTTTAGAACTTGTGGGTGATGTTTCATGTTTTTTCAAAAGTAAAAGTGACTGATGCTCAAACACATTTTTATTTTCAAACCAAACTTCACCTAAATCAATTTTTCAAAACAAATTTAAAAAACTATGGTCAAACGCTAGCTAAGTGTTTGCATAACTTTGGCCTCGATATAACTGTTATGTCCAAATTTATTTAGCATAGTTGAGCTGGCTTGGAACTTAATTTTAAAACTTTGGTTTCTTTTCAAAAAAATAATGATATACTTAGAGGCGGATCTAGGGGTTTTACGGGACGATAACTCTATTATTTTTTATTCAGTATTCAGGGTGTCAAGTTATTTATATAATCATTTTTAAGTTATACATACATAAATATACAAGATTTCTGATGAAGTTTACGGGGTCCGGTGACCTTCAATTAGAGCTGTCAAAACGGGTAGCCCAGCCCAAGCCTTGTGGGCTTTTAAATTTGGTAGGCTAGGCCGGGCTGACCCTCCATCTATATGGGCCTTAAAATGGCTAGCCCAGCCCAGCCCTAAGAGGGCAGCGGGCTAGGGCGGGCCGACCCTTCAATTGTTTTAGAAAAAAATATTTTTTCAAATCTCTAGATATTTTTTGTGACATAATCTCTTAATCATATGAACGACTTCTGTTTATCTAGAGTGTACAAGAATCTTGATATTTGACAAAAAATCTCGTAATTGAAATATAAATTCTCTATATCTCTAGCTCTTCTTTTTTTAACGTTACATAAATATTTTTTTAGTACTTTTCTTTCACTTTCCTTAGGTTCGGAAATTGCTTCAATAAGTTTATATGTTAAGGTTTTTTAATTTAGGTTTAACATTATTTGTTGATTTCATCATTATAGTCCATAAATTTTTAAAATTCATGAAATTTGCTAGTGTTGTAAATTTACTTTGGGTATTAAAACTTGACATTTTTCTATACTGAAGAGAAATTTAATAATTAATAACATATTAAAGTAACCAAACTGATTATTGGCCACTTAAAGTAATAAAAAATTATTATTGGCCACTTAAAACTTTCCTAGCTCGTTGTTAATTAAGCAAAAGAAAAATTAATCTTGTCATACTATATGCATGTCAAAAATATAAATTATAGTTGATATGAAAGAGTAAATGAGCAATCTAAGGTTGGAAAATGAGGATTATAATTAATATTTTTTTAGTTTTTACTTTTTAAAAATATTTAAATTTGAATTAATTAATTTTTGGCCCACGGGCCGGTCCAGGCCCAGCCTCGGTCAAGCCTCAAGGGCTAGCGGGCTGACTTGGGCCGAACTTATAAGCCTCAATTTTAAATGGGCTAAAAAAATTCCAACCCGGCCCTACCTAAATAGCGGGCTGGGTTGGGCTGGCCTCACGGGCCAAGCCATTTTGATGGCTCTATCTTCAATGGTACAAGTAGGACCCGCCTGTGGATACAGGTAATACACTTCGAGGTCGTTTGGTAGAGTGCATAACACAAAATAATACTTGCATTAGTTTTGTGTATTAGTAATACCTTGTTTGGTACACTTTTTAACCTATGTATAATTAATACAAGCATTAGTTATACATCTTATTTGGTATTATCCTGTGTATAGCTAATGCATAGCAAAACCATGGTATTAGTAATACCAAGGCTATCAATGCATGCATTAGTATGTCTAAAGACCAAATTGTCCTTAAAGTCCCTTAAAACTAAAGAATATAAAGAGCATTTTTGTAAACAACTATTTTTTTTTTAAAATTATGCAATGCATTTTAGTTTTTAATACACCGCACCAAACAATGTATAAAAAAAATCTCTGCATAACTAATGCTTGTATTACTAACACATGCATTACTAATCCTTCATTACTAATACACCATATTCAGCATTATTCTTATACATTCTGCCAAACAACCCCTTCGTGTATGCTTTTGTATTTGGGATATGTGAGCTACTTTACTTGGACAGTGTAACAGCACGTGATTTCCAATTATCTGGCCGGAACTCATGGAGCTTTGTTTTTTCATTTTTTATTTTTTATTTCTTATTTATTTAATTTGTTTTAAAGCAAATGAAATATTATCATTTATTCCGTAAAATTACATTCTTTATTCTTTGTGTTAAATGCAAATATCCAACAGGTAACATTATTAAAATTATGTTAAGATTTTATAGGACAAGCGAAACTTTTATTTTCTCTGGTACTAAAATGAGAGGGCTGAACAAAATCGGTGAAGTCAAATTCTAAATAACGTCCAAAAAAAACAAATTGACTACAATTACGAATCACAATAGTATAGTGAAGTTCAAGTTGCAAAGAAGTTAATAAATACTACTTCCTCCATCCACTTTTACTTGGCACGTTTTGACTTGTCACGTCCCTTAAAAAATAATAAATAAAGTGCATAATTTACCATGATACTCATATTAATTGATGCATATTTTATTGGATTTTGGGAAAATAATTTAAAATGAGTAATAAATATGGTGGGTATAACAAGAAAAAAAATTATTTCTCTTGATATGTGTAAAATGATAAATAAAAATGAAATCTATTTTTAGTATACATGCCAAGTAAAAGTGAACGGAGGGAGTAGTATACTCCAATATCTACTGTAGTAAAAGAAATTAAGGGGAACTTCTTAGTTGAAGAATTGAGGAAAAAGAAGAAACCCCCTATATATAACCTAATGATAAGATCGTATTATTAGCATTTCTCAAATTTTTGAATGTTATTAGCATGAATCATGCACGAAAAAAGCGTCATTAAAGCCATGAAAAAAAACATTATATTTTATTCATATAGCGTAATTGGTTATGATAAAAATGAAATTAAATAATAGATAATATGTGGTATAGGTTGAAGAGTATTCCACGTCTGGCCATGTCCATTTACATGTTTTTTTCGTCGACGTCCATTTAGATTTTAATAAGGATTTTTCTGTTGGCTTGTACAAGTGGGAGGACCTTTATAGAACCACCGTTAAAATTTTGAATCCGATAAGAAAAATAGTGTCCGGCCAAAATTTTGGAAAGTACTCCTGGCGATTGAAGTTTTTCCATATGAAAAATTCTAATGATTGTCTTATTTCGTGACAAATCCTGGTAATCACCATACGAAAAACTTTGTTGACTGTCATATTTTGTGGTAAATTTTGATGATTACTATATGAATTTTTTTGACAATTATCTATTTTTCCAATAATTTTATTATCGGAATTTTTCTAATAATCTTATTACCGGTACCAAATGCTCCTATGCGTATGCTTGGTCCCTTTTTAAAAACTATTCTCATAAATGATAGAGCTTTGTTTATTCCAAAAACAACATATTTTTTATTACTTTTTAGCACTTTCACATTGATAACTCCATTAACTAAGGGATCCCTCTACATTAATACACTTTTTACTACATTTCTTTTTCCCTCACTCTTCTATAATTTCTTTTTTCTTCTTCCATAAATAATACTTACCCAAATATATCAAAGATTCTGAAAGAAGAATATCTCAAAAATAATTCCCTCTGCACAATGAGAATTTTAGTAATTTTTTTCTTTTTTGAGTTTTAAAATTTTTCTGTACAATTTTATTTTAACTCAAAATTTACATTTAATATATTTCAAGTATATTATATTGTGACAATTTACAATGTAAATAT
Organism: Nicotiana sylvestris; assembly: GCF_000393655.2. Lineage (NCBI taxonomy): Eukaryota > Viridiplantae > Streptophyta > Magnoliopsida > Solanales > Solanaceae > Nicotiana > Nicotiana sylvestris. The sequence continues at coordinate 201,079,344 of NC_091064.1, read as the reverse complement.
TCCATCAATATGTCATATATATATAATGTAAATATTCCATCAGTATGTCATATATATATATATCATAATACATTATTATATTGATATTATTCAAAGTATATTGCTAGCATATACCTTACATAAAATTTAATCTAAAATATTAACATGCTTAATATGTATATAGAAAAAAAAATATGTCACATATATTATTTATATTCGGATTATTTATACAAATATGCATGTTATATTAGTGAAAAATATAAATGGCATATTAATAATATCTATTTAAATATAAATATGTGTATAAATAACATATGCATATATACATATTTTTTCTGAAAAACACACGATTTATAATATACCACATACATATATTTTTTTCACGAAATATATGTATTTTATTTCATTGGAATATACAGATATATAATTTTTCTAGGATTAAGTTGAATAAAAAGGTCCATGTATAAAAAAAGAAAAAAATTATTATGAAATGGATCGATGATATATATTTAAATATAAAGACGTATATAAACAACATATGCATATATACATGAATTTTCGTTAAAAAAAATACATGATTTATAATGTATATATACCACAAACATACATTATAATTTTTTCATAAAATATTTATATTTTATTTCATCAGAATATAAAGATGTATCTACATTACATTATATAAAAAGGTTCATGTATAGAAAGGAAAAAATATGTTATGGAATGGATTGGTTTCTAATGAAAACATAAAACATGTTATGGAATGGAGAGAAAAAATAGGGAAACATATTAAATACTAGGATTGCCTTTTTAAACGGATTGATTCTTTCTAATTTGAATTGAATTAAATCTGCTATATGTATAAATATTTTACTGCCATATTTGTTAATCATTAATTAATGCTAATCTTTTGTATTATGTTTTTAATAGTGTGCCATTAATGAAAGTAGCCCTGCCCAATCGGCCAAACCCAACAAAAATGTAGGCCCAAAGCCCACTTATGTTTCATTTGGAAAGGAAAGAGACAGGGAACAAATAAGCACGTGATTATGTTTTTCTGCAGTTGGGTTTGATTTAGTTTTTATTTTGAATTTTAAAAATAAAAACTGAAGTTTTTGGAAATAGAAAAAAGCTTATACCCAAAAAGAAAATAATGGAATACTTTTTTAACATACATGACCAGCTCTTTCCAAAGGAACAAAGCATTAGGTGACAACTGACAAGATTAACCTTGGTATGTTTACCTTGTTACCGAAATTAACGAAAATATGCTGATTCTTAAGGACAACGTTGTCGTCCTTTTAATAATTATACTTTCTTTAAAAAGTTTATTTTAATTGAGATTATCAATTCAAGATACCAATTGCAAATAATCATATTTCTCTGTAACTTTAATATCCTATTATCCAATTCTCAGCTAACAAAATAAATAAAGGTGTTTAAGAAGTTTGTCAAAGCTCTTTGTCTTTATCCTATTATTGAGTGTTGTCGAAATATGGTTAATGGTTAATGTGAATATTTGTTTTACACAATCTAAACATAATCTCAATTCGTTAGTCAAGAGGTTATAATATAAATCACAGTTTTACGAGTTGGAATATAGTGATCTTCTAATTTATTGTCCACTTCTGTTCTCTTTATTTCTTTGTTAACTATGTTAAACATAACTCTTTTACGCCATATCTTTGAGAGATATTTGTTGCTCTTTAGGGAATTTCCTTTCCATATAAGAACTCCTACTCAAGGACATAACAAAGCCAATTAATTAAGAGGAACATTAATAAATCCAATGAAATCGAAATAACAAATCGTTATGCGAACAAGCCATCAAAACAAACTTTTAACACGGTAAATCAAACAACAAAAAGAATTATATGAATATGCATAATATTTTAATATAGTTTGGTCAAGTGACCTACATCAATCTACAAATATAAAAAAAAAAAAATTATGAGTGAATAAATTCTCCTTCTAACTAAAACTTTCTTAAAGACGGGATGATATTATGTTTTGTGAGAAGGAAGCCTCAATTTATAAAAGTGCAAAATTTTTCATCCAAAAATAACAACAACAATAGCAAATTTAGTGTATTTCCATAAGTAGTGTGTGCGCAGACCTTATACCTATCTTTAAAGAGCTAGAAAGATCGTTTCTGACAGACCCTCCCCAGATTTTCCCCTCCAGGAATAGTCCTTTTCGAGCAATTCTTTTTTTCCATCAAGAAAAATAATTTTAATTATGCCATAATATCAGGGCAAACCCTGACAAAATCAGTAGTTGCTTTCCAGCATGTGAAAAGTACTTCTCTTGCTCAAAACACGTGTTGCCCCTATTTCTTTGCCAACCTATTTGTTTGAAGAGAAAATAGCTGGATGCCCTCTATGTCAACGTCTTGCACATAGTAACCATTTTTGTCCAAGTAATTGTTGGCTATGCGTGCCCTATCTCCTTTGCCTATCAATATGTCAATATCAGTAGCATGCTGCATGTTTATGAACGATATTATGTCCCTATTGAATGATTAGAATAGAATACTTATTAAACTCAATCGACCAATTTGCTTCGTACGTAAACTCCCTTTATTCCACTACTTTGGTTAGACATTTAAAAACTTCCATTCGATACTTTAGTTTAATAAATAGTTTTACTGTTCTATTGTTTCTTTTCATTTTCTTGAGCCGAAAGTATATTGAGAATAATATCTTTATCCTCCGGAAAAGGGATAAGATGTGCATATACATTACATTCCTCAAACCCCAATTATAGGATTATACTGGATTGTTGTTATTGTTGTTGGTTCGATATGGTTTTTCAGTTTATAAAGATCAATAACGATGACAGTGAAGGTTTTAGAAAATTGAGCAGCTGTCTAGTTTCGCAACGCATATTTCCATGTGCCTTATTGCTAAGGTAACGTAGGTCATCTGTGGCAATAGGAGAATTGAATTACATTATAAAATATACTAATGAATATTACGTATAAACTTACAATCAAATGGACAAATAGTCATGTTCATTATTGGATCGTTAATAGGACGTGGAAACCGGAAAGATGACACATTTTGGCACTTTGAGTTAGTGGAAATTGAAATCATCAGCACATTTCCATTGATACCGGTACGGTATCATATATCACTGCAATGCTTGTAGATAAATAAACACATTTCTTTCCCAAAGTTTAGTTGCCAAAGCACATATAAAACAGTGATGAGCGAGTAACGCAGCAGCTAAAAAAAAGTTCAGTATTTTGGTATACCTGTTTACCCTTAAAAATGAGTAACAATTAAATTTGTTCGCGATTTAAAGGATACGTGATTTCATTCAAAACAAATAATACAAGAACAACAAATAATTAAATTAAAGAGATAAAACGAACAAACCAAACAATGGAATTGAACACTGAGATCGGCTTCGATCGAGCCCTCGATACGAGTTCGATTGCAACTAAAGAAAATGAGAAATGAAGAACATTTTGAACAATAGCTAGAAGAAAAAAATAAACTTTATCGTTTTGATACGCGTGCCAACAATGATTTAAAAATTTTAACCCATTGTTGGCACGCATATCAAAGTGATTAAAAGTTTTTCCCTTTATACAGTAGGGGAATTTCAATCATAGTACAAGTTTAAATAAAGTAAAAAATCTTCTCTTATTGGTTAATGTCGATCTGCAGTTGATATCAGACGGTTTTTGTGCCATAATATCCGGTTAAGGCCGGATATTACGACTCCTCGCTCAACGTGCTTAACCATTTCTCTTTTTCCTTGGTCTCAAACCTCTACTCTGTCCGGACTCGATGCTCAGCCGTGTCTGATCCCGAATGCACAGCCCGTCCTCTCCAGTCTCAGAAATAAGGAACCCTTTGACTTTACTCGAGGTTGCGTCAGCTCATGCTTCCCTCTTGTTTCTTTACCGAAAAATCGGGGGTAACATTATCCCCGATTTTACAATTACACAGATAATCCCCTCACTTTTCGGAGAGCATATTTATCAATGTGACGAGAAGTGATTAATTGCCCCCATTCCTCTCTCTGTGCGCTACAATCGGGTCGATGAGTTAGTAAAACAGCCTATCAATCGCGTCGTTCTAACTTTGGACACGTGTTTACCGCCAGTTGACCTTCCTCGAATACGAAACGTCACACATTAATTACCTTTTCCCTATAAAAGTTTCGGTTCTTTCTTTACATTTTTACTTTCCGATTCCATAACTTCTTAATTTACCTCCGAACTTTTTACTTGCTTTTAACCCTTTCAAATCTTCATACACTGTTTTTCATATCCTCATATTTTCATCTTCCCATCTACAAATCTTCATACTTCATCCTTGAATCTTTAAGTTTGATCTTCAAACCTTCATTCTCATCTTCAAACCTTCATATATTCATATTCCCAGAATTCGATGGAAAAAACTTCGAAATTTGTGCCTCAATAGACTGCCCCTTTAACTTCTAACCCGACCACGTATACTGAGGTGGTCGTACCTGAAGTGGGCCCGGAACCTCCTCTAGGTAATTTCATCTCCGAAGACTGCTTTATAGAAAATGACTTCAAGGTTGAAAAAGCTTCCAAGCAAGGGGATCAATGCGGGGAGGTGTGGAGGTACATATGCTCCATCACCGAGGACACGCTCCCTACAGTTGGGGAGGACTGCAAGCGGGAGGGAAAAGAAGTGGTCATCCCTGGCCCTAATGAGGACATCACCACATATGTGGAGGGGTATCTAAGCGTTTATACATACCCCTTCACGCTGGGCTGGTGGATACCATAGTCCTCGACTTTGGCAAAAGGTACGAGATCTACCTCGAGCGGATTCACCCATCCTTTTGGAGGATTGTGATCTTCCTCCGCCACTTTATTAATAACACTGAGGAACCCCGATTTACCAATGACCATCTGCTTCGCCTCTACAGTCCTTGAATCTTTTGGAGGGATTAATCAAGCTCGTTTGTTGGACAAAGAAAGCTTTATTCTCGAGCACTGATGAAGATAAGGATCGAGACTGGCAGGAGGGATTCATTCGAGTGAACACCGAGGATCTCATTCTCCCCGATTTCATACTGTTCCCTAAAACGTGGGACCTAACCCGTGAGTTCCTCTCCTTTTTGAGTATTTAGAATACTTTTTGGATTTTGTTCTTCTTTCTCATCATTTGGTTCTACCATCGTGCATCGGTTGCCCGAGTCCCTAACGTAGTTTCTCACTTCAAAGAGCGGGTCGAAGGGATATGCAAACAGTTATCGTACTTCGAGCGCGAATGGCGCAAACTCTCAAAGGGCAAGTGGGATGCCCATTCCCATCGTGAGTGTTCTCCCCCCGATCAAGTTTTTTTTATTCAACTATCATCCTTACTAAGTCTCCCTCTTCCTTTCACAGGTTTGCCCAAGACCACTGAGCTCCGAGTAGTGGACGAGGACGAGGTTTCGTCCTCACCTACTAAACCCTCCACTTCGGGACAACCAAAGGGTGCTGTAAAGAAGGGGGAGAAAAAGAGGAAAAATAGGAGGTCTTCGGGTTCCCCAGACGTGGACGCCGAGGCCAAGAAGAAGAAGGGAGCGGTTCGTGTTCTAAAGAGCAACAAGAAGAGTACTCGGGCTAGGGTATCAGAACCCGAATCCCTTTATCGACTCAGGGACTACCATGAAGATGATGACTTAGAGGTCGTCGCCTATGGGCCGGCTATTGATGAAGAAGAAAGGGCTGCATTGGGGGGTGGGGGTGAGGGGTTAGGGGGGAAGGGAAGTGACTAGGAAGCCGAAACCTCTTTGGCTCGGGAGCCCGAAGGAATGCCAGTGGCAATGGCCTCTCGAAAAGCTACTCCTGCTCCGAGAGAAGTTGTCAGTATCATTGAATCGCGGAGTCATTGTCTCATACCGAGTCTTTATTTGACGAGGCTCAAGCCATCAAAGAGAAACCGACTAAGACATCATGGGCCACAGATGAGGTCCTCAACCTATTCTTTGAGGGCGTGGACATCGGTAAATTGGTGGACTACTTCGGGTTAGGTCACCTGGAGATCCCGAAAAAAGATGTGTTGCCAGAGTCAGGCAAGCTGAGCTCAAGTCCGAAGCTGGTGAAACAGTTCCTTGCGCCCAGCATGGATCGCAAATGCTAAAGAATGGTCATGTTTACAATCCCAACAGATACCCAGGTGTTGTCCGGACTAGTTGGGATACCCAGGTGTTGTCCGGACTAGTTGGCGTTGCCAGCTATCTTTGCTACTTGGTGACCAAAGAGGATCAGGCGAATATGAACGAGGTGGATGCACCGGTGCTGAACCGGGTATGCTTCTCTTTCTTTGTATCCTCTGAAAGGGTTCATTTAACCTTAGCGTATTCTTATGATATTATCAATTTTGTTTTTCAGGCCTTAGTGCTTCATCATGAGAGCTTCCATCGATCTCGGATAGAGGTAAGCCAGCTCGAGTTCAAGCTCAAGGAATAGGTCCGGCAGAAGGATATGTATAAAGCTCTATATGAGCAAAGAGACGAGGCCCTCAAGGACCTCCCCATTCTCCAAGCCGAGCTAGAAAAAGCTCAGAAGGAAGCCTCTTTGTTGAAATAGAAGCATGTCATTTTGATCGAGAAGGTAATGATATTTGAGATTAATAACAAGAGGTTAAGCGTAGTAGCTAATGCCTCAACCTCGCAGGTCCAAGAGAGAATAGACCTGATCGACCAGCTCTGAGCCGAGATGAAATAGCTCAAACCTTCGCCGAGGCATTGAGGATCGAGATGGATCTTCTAGCCTCGGTAAAGGAGGCTACTAAAGAGGAGATGGAATCGGCCAAGGACCAGCTCAGGGTGGTGAAGGATAAAGCTGACAAGTGGTCTCGGCTGAATGATAAACTCTGAGCACAACTAGGCTCAACCTTCTCAGAACGGGATGCCCTTGGCTGGGAGTACACCACGTTGAAGTCCAAGTTGGAGGAAACTTCAATCGATTCCTTCGAGGTACAGGATATGCTGGCCCAAAACAAGAACGACGTGGAGATAGCTGAGGCCCGTTTAATAACAAAGGCCAAATATATAAAGTGGATATCCCGGAGGGAGACCCTCAAAGAGATTCACGCCCGGGGGTTCGATCTATTGGTCGAGATTGAAGAGGCTAAGAGGCTCGAGACTGAGGCTAAAGAGATATACGAGCCCGAGGGTTCCAACAATGAATCGGGCTCTGGTGAAGACTAGTCGGAGATGCGTTAGTTTATTTTTGTTTTCTTTTGTACACATTTTTTTTTATTTTGAGGCCTTTTTATTGTGCCTTTGTAAATACTTTTAGCATATATAGAAAAATTTTCTTTCAGCTGTACTGTGTCTTTTACTTTTTAGCACCCACTTGCAAGTTTTTGTTTAAAAATGTCATTAATGCCTAAGCATAAAATTGGACATAATTTAGAGTGTTCGTTTTCCTAGAGCCCGAATAAGGCATGGTTTCGATAATAACTCTGAGTCTCTTAGGCTTCGAAATATCTGATAAAAAATGAAGTCTTCAAAATACTTGAATGCTTCAACCAGACACGATGATGTTTTGCTGAGGGTGGTCTTTTTCATAGGTTTTAATCATGTGTAAGGACCTTACTTTCTAAGTACGGACTTGGACGTCTCCGAGCTGTTTTAAGTTTGTTGTCGCTTTCATGTTTTGGCCTACCTAATAGGCTTGGTGCCTCTAGGATTCGATAGCTCGAGCTGTCCGATTTTATTATTGGACAACAATCCCCAACTCAGGGAGGCCCATGGGATCTAGGATTTTGGACTCGTTATTTGTTCTAAATAACTTAGCGAATATATTGATGGTGCAAATGTTAAGTGATGATATATAGAGGGAAAATTTATTTCATTACTTTGCATGTAGAGTACATGTTGGAATGCACAAAAGTTTTCTGCCATGGCAAGAATGAGCTACACGGGCACAACTCGTTTGACTGTTTGACCCTTACAATGAATTCTAGTATTCAAGCCTTGGCTTTTAACATCAAATAAAAAATGCCTTCTAAGGATCCTAACTTAGGGCCTTCTTAGGATCCTGACTTAGGGCGTAATGGCTCCCCCAGTATTCAAGACTGAACTCGTGAGGGCTCAAATACTATCGCTTCAGTATGGGTGGTCATCAACTCAGGCCTCAGGCCGGACTTCAAAACTAAGGTAGCACATTTTACTGTTGCCTCGTTAAAAACCTTGCCATAAAATCCACTTTAGGAAAAACCCGTTCAAGGGAAAAAAGAGTACAACATGTGCTTTCAGACCTAATTGTCAAATTTAACCTCGACCGAATACCTACATGAGTTAGTCCAAAGCATAACAAATTTCAAAGGAAATTGTATTTGTACCTTAGCAGTAGTATCGCTTTATGTGTGCCACATTCTAATTGTTCGATAGTTGTTCACCATTCCTTGGTTCGAGCTTATATGGACCTTTCCCGGTTATTCCGGTAACTCTATACGAACCTTTCTAGTTTGGGCCTAGTTTTCCGTCGTTTGGGTTCTTGGTACATAGCATAACTTTCCTTAATACCAAGTCCCCGACTTGGAAATGTCAAAGGTTATCCCTTCAGTTGTAGTATCTCCCCATTCGCTACTTTTGGGCAGCTAACTGGACCAGGACAACTTCTCGCCTTTTGTCCGATAAGTCCAAGCTCGTGGACGTGGTCTCACCATTTGAAGTCTCGGTAGCGTACTGGAGCCATAATATTGGTTCCCCTACCTAGACCGAGATCAGAGCTTCCGCATCGTAGACTAACGAGAATGGGGTCGCACCGGTGCTTGACTTCGAAGTCATTTGATATGCCCACTAGACTTGGGATAAGATTTCTTTCCACTTTTCCTTCGAATTGGTTAATCTCTTCTTCAATTTTTGGAGTATAGTTTTTTTGTTGTCTCCGCTTGACCATTCCCACTAGGGTGGTAAGGTGTTGACAAGATCTTTTTTATTTCATGGTCTTCGAGAAATTTACATACCTTACTACCGATGAACTACTTTTTGTTGTCGCAAACGATCTCGGTCGGTATCCCAAATTGGCATATTATATGATCCTAAATGAATTCAATGACCTCTTTATCCCGAACCTTCTCTAACTCCTGTGCTTCGACCCACTTGGAGAAATAATCAATCACGAGTAGTATGTACTAGACTTTAACGGGTGCCTATAGCAAGGGACCGACGATGTCCATCCCCCATTTCATAAACTGCCATGGTGATAGGACCGGGTGAAGCATTTTCCCCGGTTGATAAATCATTAGGGAGTGACTTTGGCATTTGTTACATTTTTGAACGAAGTCTTTCGCATCCTTCTCCATCTCGTTCCAGTAATAACCGCTCTAATCAATTTCCGAACCAGGGACTCTGCTCCCGACTGGTTTCCACAAGTACCATCGCGTACTTATCTCATGGCGTAGTCTGTCTCCCCCGGACCCAAACACCTAGCTAGTAGCCCGAAAAAGGATCTTCTGTACAATCTTCCCTCGACCAAGCTGAACCTGGCAGCTTTAGTACGTAAGGCCCTTGACTCCTTAGGATCTGATGGCAATTTCCCTTTCTCAAGGTAGTCTATGTATTTGTTCCTCTAGTCCCAAGTCAATCTTGTCGAGTTCACCTCGGCATGACCTTCTTCTACCACCGAGTTCATCATCTGTACTACTGCTCCAGAGCCAAATTCGTCAGAGTTGACTGACGACCCCAAATTGGCCAATGCATTGACCGCATTATTTTGATCCCAAGGTACGTGCTATAGAGTCCATTACTTAAATTGGTGTAATGTCACCTACAACTTATTCAAGTATCTCCGCATCCGTTCCTCTTTTACTTCAAACGTCCCGTTGACTTGGTTGACAACAAGGAGGGAGTCATATTTGGACTTGATCACCTCGGCCCCCAAGGTTTTATCCAGTTCTAGACCTGCAATCATAGCCTCATATTGACCTTTACTGTTAGTCAATCTTACAGTTCAAATAGACTGCCGTATTCCCGTAGGGGATTTTAATACGATGCCCAGCCCGGACCCCTTCGCGTTGTAAGCATCATACATGAGTAGGGTCCAGATCCCCGAGCTAGTCCCTAAGATGAACAGTAATTCCTTCTCAAGTTCGGGGATCAAGGCTGGCGTAAAGTCGACCACGAAGTCCGTCAAAATTTGAGTTTTTGTGGCGGTCCGGGGTTTATACTCGATATCGTATCCGCTAATTTCTACGGCCCATTTGGACAACTGAACTGATACCTCGGGTTTGTGCATAACATTCCTCAGCGGGTACGATGTCGTGACAAATATGGGGTGACACTAAAAGTACGATTTTAATTTCCTAGATGCGCTTAATAAGGCGAGTGCTAATTGTTCTAACTGTGGAAACCTTGCTTTGGCATCACCTAAGGTTATACTAACATGATAAATAGGAAATTGCGTACCTTCTTCTTCCTAGAACAGGACACCACTTACCGCCACCTCAAAAACTGCCAAGTAGAGGTATAGCTGTTCGTCCACCTTAAAAGTTGTGTAGCAAGAGAGGGATCGATAGGTATTGTTTGAGTTTCTCTAAAGCTCTCTAGCACTCCGGGGTCCAAGAAAAGTCATTCTTCTTTTTCAATAATGAGAAAAATCGGTGGCTCTTGTCTGACGATCTCGAAATAATTCGGCCCAATACGGCTATCCGCTCGGTCAGTCTTTATACTGCCTTAACGTTGTCAACTACGGTGATATCTTTTATAGTTTTTAGTTTGTCTCGGTTGATCTCTATTCCCCAATTGAATACCATGAACCCGAGGAACTTACTCGAGGAACTTGCCCGAGCTAACCCCGAAAGCACACTTTCCTGGGTTTAACTTCATGTTCTACTTCCTTAATATGTCGAAGGTTTCCTGCAAATGCTTCAAATGGTCCTTTGCTCGTCGGGACTTAACCAACATATCGTCAATATAAACCTTCATTGATTTTCCTACTTGTTCTTCGAACATCCGGTTAACTAGGCTTTGGTACGTGGCACCAGCATTCTTTAGCCCAAACGGCATCATGTTATAACATTAGGTGCCAAATTTGGTGACGAAAGAAGTATTTTCTTGATCGCCCGGGTCCATTTTAATTTGGTTGTACCCGAAATAGGCATCAAGAAAACTCATTATCTCGTGTCCGGCCGTCAAATCGATCATTTGATCGATGTTAGGTAAGGGGAATGAGTCCTTCGGACATGCCTTGTTTAGATTCTTATAATCTACACACATTCTAAGTTTTTTTTAGGTACGACTACTACATTAGCTAATCAATCCGGGTACTTAACTTCCCGGATGGAACCTATTTGCAAAAGTTTAGATACCTCATATTTTATGAACGTGTGTTTGATCTCGGACTATGGCCTTCTCTTTTATTTGACCGGGTGGAACTTTGGATTCAGGCTTAATTTGTGAGTTGTCACCTCCGGTGGGTCCTTGTCATATCTAAATAGGACCAGGCGAAACAACGACATTAGCTTTAAGAAAATTAATACCTGAGCTCAGGAGTTAGTCTCGTTCCCAGGTATACCTTTCGATCCGATAGGTGCTCAATCAGTATACCTGCTCCAACTCCTTGATTATTGACTTAGTGGAATCATTGTCATCAGTTTCTATAATAAATCTCGAGATGCCATAATTATCCTCCTCATCCGCTATGTGCTCCTCCTAATTTTCCAACCCAATCGAGGTTGGGTCATTGGTTGCTATTTGGTTTCCTTTTTTTCGGCCACTCCCCTGCTTTTTTATGTCAAAATCATGGGCATCGAGATTACTTCATCGACAATGAAATATACTTCACGGCCAGCTATTCCCCGTAGACTATTTTGACTCCTCCCGAAGTGGAAAATTTCAACGCCTGATGTAAGTTTGAAGGCACCGCCCTCATATTGTGAACCCATGACCTTCCGAACAAAGCGTTGTACCTCATATCCCCTCGATCATGTAGAACTTTGTTTCTTGGGTGGTCCCGACAATGTTTATTGGTAAAGTTATTTCACCCTTCGTCATCTCGCACGCCATGTTGAATCTGTTTAACACCTAGAATACTGGTACGATTTGGTTCAATGATCCTAATTGTTCTATGACCCTCCATCGGATGAGGTTGGCTGATTTACCTGGATCGATCAATACACATTTAACTCGAGATTTATTGGTAAACACGAATATTACTAGTGCATTGTTGTGAGGCTGAATGATGCCTTCAACATCTTCGTCGAAGTAAACCCGGGCGCATTTTTTCCTAGTGATAGAAACTATGGTGCGTTTTATCATTAGCCCTTAGGAGACATCTACTCCCCTGATGATTATGTTGATCACATGCTGGGGATCCTCTTGTTCAACCTGATTATTGGCGTTGCTGTTTCTGAAATGATTTTTGGTCCGTTCACTTCGGAATTCTCGAAGATGCCCATTGTTGAATAATTGACCTACTTCTTCTGTTAGCTGTCGACAATCTTCGGTCCTATGACCGTGAGTACCGTGGTACTTACACACCAAGATACGATCCCTCTATGGTGAATAAGACTGAATTGGTCTAGGCCACTTGGTCTCTTTGATGCGACCTATGGCCGACACTATACTTGCAGCATCCACGTTGAAATTGTAATCCGATAATCTCAGTACTTCCCTACCCCCCAACGACCTATCAAAATCGTTTTTGCTCATCAGACCTCGGTTGCTCGGTCCTTGATCATTTATCCTATAGTTCCTGGTTGGGTGGTGCCCAAATCCGTTTCCCCTTCGGTCTGAGCCGTACGACTGATACTGATCTTGGACCGGCCTTGGATCTTGGTCGATAATCCTCTTAGATCTATCATTCGCTCTGTTGGGGAAAATAGACCTGAGGGGGCCCCCAGCTAGTCGTCCTCGACTCTAATCTGTGATAGATACTTTTTATGGATGTTGGCCCAAGTGACAGTTTGGTACTCTACCAAGTTTTGCTTCAATTGTTGAGAAAAAAACGAAACTTCGGGGACTGAGCCCTTAAGTAAATACCTGAACGACCCAATCATCCCCGACCGGGGGCAGGTCTATTCGCTCCATCTGAAACCTCGACACGAACTCCCTATGCATATCGTTATCTCTTTGCTTGACTTTGAAAAGGTTAGATTTCCTCGTCTCGACCTTGATGGCATCGGCATGAGCCTTTACAAAAGTATCCGCAAATATAGCAAATGAATTAATAGAATTCGGAGTCAAGTTGTGATTCCATATCATTGTTCTTTTGGACAAGGTTTCCTTAAATTTCTTCAATAACACTGATTCGATCTCATCGTCTTCCAGGTCATTCCCTTTAATTGCGCATGTATAGGAGGTTACATGCTCGTTTGGATCGGTGGTCCTATTATACTTGGGAATATCGGGCATTCTGAATCTCTTCGGGATTGGCTTCGGCGCCGCACTTAGGGGGAAATGCTTCTCAATGAATTTTTTCGGAATCCGGCCCTTCAATATTAGAGGCGCTCCTAGGATCTGATCGATGCTGGAATTATAAGTTTCAACCTTCTTGTCATTGACCTCTATCTTTTTGTCACTAGGCTCCACCCGCTTTGTGAGTGATTCGAGCATCTTCATCACCTTGGAAGTTTCCTCGGGTTCGAATTAATCCGATTCCACGGCAGTTTGTTCATCCCTTCGAGTGTTTTCCCTAACGCGCTCGGGCTCGATCTTGTTAGTGACATGACTTTGGGTCTGCAACTGCGCTATTGCTGCTTGCTGAGCTTGCAACATTTCAAAAATCAACCACAAGCTAACCCCATCACATTCCCTTTCGGGTGCTTCGCGAGTCGATGGCCATGGTGTTCCGTGAATGCCGTTTGTGGGGTCAGTTGGCAGGTTGATGTTGATGGCAACTGTGAATTAGCGTCGACCGGGCCGACGACTGGGACACCACTGGGATCAAAAGGGGTCATGTCATTGCTAGGTACCATGTTATTGTTTTCACCGTGGTGGCCTAACTCGGCGTCAACATTTAAGTGAGCAGACTGAGAATTTGACATTCTTACGTTAACCGAAAATCAAACTTTCAAGAACAAGTGTAAAATAAGGTGTGTTATGGAGATTCGTATTAAATCACCACTATTATCCTTTGCCCCACAATGAGCGCCAAACTGTTTACCCTTAAAAATGAGTAACAGTTAAATTTGTCCGCGATTTAAAGGATACATCATTTAATTCAATACGAATGCTACAAGAACATCAAATAATTAAATTAAAGAGAGATAAAATGATCAAATGAAAGCGATGGAGCAATTAAGCATGGCTCTGAATTGAACACTGAGACCGGCTTCGATCGAGCCCTCGATACAGGTTCGGTTGTAACTAAAGAAAAGGGGAACTAGAAGACAAATAACTTTATTGCTTTGATATGCGTGCCAACAATTGTTTAAAATTAATAAGTTCTCCCTTTTATATAGTAGGAGAGTTTCAATCCTAGTACAAGTTTAAATAAGGTAAAAAAAATCTTCTCTTTTCGGTAAATATCAATATGTAGTTGATAACAAACGGGATTTGCGCCGTAATAGCCCATCGTGCTTAACCGTTTCTCTTTTTCCTTGGTCTCGAACCTCCACTTTGGCCGGACCCGATGCTCAGCTGTGTGTGATCTGGAATGCACAGTCCGTCCTCTCTGGTCTCAGAAACGAGGAATCCTTCGACTTTACTCGAGGTTGCGTCAGATCATGCTTCCCTCTTGTTTCTTTACAGGAAAATCGGGGATAACATCATCTCCGATTTTACCCGTACACAATACTGATACCCTAATACCGTATAAGAACCAAAATACCGAAGAACATACCAAAAATCGAAGAATCGATGCCGAAGAATCGATGCCGAAGAATCGAATTTCTTCAGTTCTGTCCGGTTTTGCGATTTTTCGATTTTTATGCCCTTCCCTAAATTTATACAACTAAAACAAGACTTTCTATTACTTTAGTAGATAATCAATGGTTATAGGCTTATAGTATATATATGGATTTTTTCCCGTTGATTTGAAACAAGATTTTGTAAAAGAAAAAAAAACAAGTCTGCTGATCTCTCTTGTTGATGTTATGATGTGTAATACCTAATTCATTAGCGATAAACTGCAGCTTCTCTAGTAGTGCTTGTACCACAGATTAATATTACACCGTTGTAAGATCAATTCAGCGTCCAAATATAGTCCTCGATTAAGATATAATTCTAATTATTTAAGAGGAATTTTCAGAAACTATTATTGTTTAGTGGTTATTAATTTTTTATAGTTATCATATTCATAATTACTTTCTATATCTACTGTTCAGTTGTTACGATAGTATATTCGTTGTATTAGTATTGCTGTATTTATGAATACAACAGCAAAAAGCGCTTAAAAATCAGGGTAGTCCAGCTGTACGCGTATGTATTCATGCCATGTATATATGAATACAACATCAAAAAGTGCCTAAAATCAGGGTAGTCCAGTTGTACGCGCATGTATTCACATGTATTCGCGCTGGTGTATTCATGAATACAATAGTAAAAAGCGCCTAAAATCAGGGTAGTCCAGCTATATGCGCATGTATTCACAAGTATTCGCGCCATGTATTCATGAATACTGCAGCAAAAAGTGCTTAAAATCAGGGCAGTCCAGCTGTACACACATGTATTCGTATGTATTCGCGCTGCTGTATTCATGAATACATTAATAAAAAGCGCTTCAAATCCGAGCATTCCAGATGTATGCGCATTATTCACATGTATTCGCGCCATGTATTCATAAATATAATAACATCAATCACCTTAAAAATAGGTATGTCCAGATGTCTAAGAGAGAGGAAAAACATAAATAGCCTATTTCATGCCTTATTTCACGCCTTAATGGTAGTATATACCATAAATACTTATTTTTCTATTGATCACGCCCAACTATGCCTTATAAAAAGGACTAAGCGGTCGTTGCAAATATAATCTGGTTTACAAGTCCGGAGTTGAATCTCACAGAGAACTAAGGCTTAGCTACAACTGTCCAATATTTCTAAGAAGACAAACTCGAACGATTTCTAAGTTATAAATATTAAGATTCTTATATCTAATTAACTAAATAATTAAATTAGTAGATTAACAACTAAAGATACTACGGGTTAGAGACAAGATTAAGGAGGTCTAGAGTTATGATTTTCCCAATTGTCGGAATCCTTCCCGCTATGTCTTCTATAATTTCGCCTAAGTATTCTCTACCAATCATGAGCGCTCTGCTTGTTGTAATTCTTTCCCGAGTAATTACGACAATTTACTAGACATACTCTCCCGAGTTACACTAGCTGGATTTAATTACAGGTCACTTAGATCGCACCCAAGGCTTCGTTATCCCTAATCTCACCTTTAAACCGTTGATTATTGATTCCTCACATATGTCGGGAGTGATGTTGTTCAATAACTACCTAAATATGCACTCTCTCCAGAGTAATACATACTAAATAAGCACAACTAATTGAGGATCCTATCAATTAACTACAACAAAAACGTAGTTGAACAAATAAAGATTATACTACAGCTCAATTATATAAAAACATAACAAGAATTTATCCTACAAAAGGTTCCATCAAAACCCTAGATAACAAATTAGTTATTCATAATAGTATGTAAAACTACAATACTAAAAGTCATAACCAACAATGAAAATAGGAAGAGGAAGGAAAAACTCGTAGAAAAATTCTCTGTCTTTCTCCTATTGTGTCTCTGCCTCCTTAGGTCGAACTGTGTCTCAAATCTATCCAACCTCCTCAAAATAACATTTTTACATATATTTATACCAAGTAGGGCTGGGCCTAGATGAAAAAATCCTTTCCTGCGCGAACTAGGACTTAGCTCTGTAAAAATTGAACAGCTACGCCGTAGGCTGTGCCGCACCATGCGGCGCATTAGTGAATTCTATCTGCAGCCTATTATTTTCGTGTCAGGCCTCAATTTACACTGTTGCACCGCGCCTTGTGGCGTCCCATACGGCGCGGCAGTGTAGTTTTCTCAGGGTGAACTTGTTTCGTCCTCTTTTAACATCCAGACTTGGTACACGACCCCCGAACACGATCCCAGCTTAATTCCTTGGTCTTTTACTCATACTTCAAAGCTCCAAATCACTTGAATTCATTTCATAACATCTACATAGCTCGGAATCACTCCTACAAGGCATAACATATACAATTAGTGAAAAACACTAGTGATTAAAGCTCAAACTCAATTAAAGTGCAGTAAATTAGAGTGCGATAAACGACTAAAATACGTAATTATAGCCTATCATCAACACCCCACACTTAAACCATTGCTCGTCCTCGAGCAATCAGCCTACACTTTATATAGACATGATCCTTTTAAGCAATTTTCCTAACTCATCACACCAATAATATTTAAAATAGAATAAGCACAAAAGTGTAACATCTTCACCTCAAGATTTGACTCACAAGTACCACGCATTATTCACAACTCACCCACTTACTCTAACATAAAGGTCATTGAAATCACCTTTCCTTCATGAATCAAGTGCCCTCACAATATAAAAGAGAGTAGTTCCACACACACTAAAATTTAAGAACAATTAGGAACTCAAGATAGAAAGAATTCACTCACTCTCAGAAATAACATTTATATGCCACAAAAGATGCACCATAGGCTTGCTCGTAGTGTACTACTCTACTAATTGAGCTCATTTAGTTTAGGATCAAAAGGACTTTAATTGGTTGTAATGTAGGCTGCGGGACGGGTAGGATACATTTAGATATAAGAGTGACTACACCTCCCTAAGCACTTTAATACATACACTTTAACATTCAAGCTCATGCTTATGTCAAACCATGACTCCACCTTCACATCAATATACATCAACTCCCAAATTATTTAAGAACAATTACATCAAGAGTTACCACTTGTCAATGAATATCTGCACACAATACAACTATTTTTTTCTTTTCTTTTTCAATTCAAGTGGCTCTTACTTTTTCAAAACAGCGCACCTTTCTCCTTATTTCATTAGTTTCACTCAAAAGTCAAACCAACCACTCCACACTTTAACCTTTACAAAGTTCATAACAATTCAAGTGCTCATGAGAGGTTAGAAGGTTCAAATAGATGGTTAATTCAAACAAATGGGTAAGGTTTGTAATGTGGTTGCCAAAGAAACAGGATTACAGGCTCAAAGGGGTTAACTATGATACATAATAATTAGGGGGGGGTAAAATATACATATCTGGCTCAACAAAAAAATGCCTATATCACTTCCAAGACTGAACAAAACTACTATTTCGCTTTGCAAACACACGAGGCAAGTTCTAGACATCAAATGCAATGCATAGAATAACACAAAACCTCACTCACACACATGACACATAACTCACTCAGGATTGGTTTCATCAAGACATTCTAGTCAAAACAGTTAAGCAAAGTTAAAATCATACAATTTAAGGTACTTATACAAAAGTCAAAAACTGAGCCTAAGCGTCACACATAAAAGTACTCACTATTCTCAAGGCATAACAAAGTCAAAAGATATTGCTTCATGTCAAAATATAGCACAATGGCTCGTATTACTAAAAAAAGACTAACTACACCCGATTCAAATAAAACCCTTGGAAAAGAACCGCGACACAAAGAAAAACCAAAGGGGAATTGCTACACTACCTAACAAAAAAAATCTTTTTGTTTTTTCTTTAGACTTAAATCCCTTAAGAAAATTGTCTAATAGATCCATCGTCGGGAAAAGTCCAATCTTTTAAAAAATAATTATTTAATTAAACTAACACAACTAAAGTAGCATTAAAAGTCACTCGGACCATTTCCTCACCCCACTCTTAAAATTATGCATTGTCCCCAATGCATATCAAATAATAAGACGGTAAAAGAAACTTCCTGGTAGGCCAATGGCCGAAGTACTAGCAACTCATGGGGTACTCAGACTTCTCCCAGGTTTGGTCCTTCGTGCGAGTACCTCACACTTAGTTGTTCCAACCATCTACTTTGTTGTTGCATCCTTCCAATAGCTTTGCAACTTATGCTCCTAGAAAATCAAAAATCGACACTACAAAAATAATATAATTAAAAAAAATTAATTAAAAAAAAGCAGTAAAGCTGGGTTGTCTCCTAACAAACACTTGATTTAACATCGCAACACGATGCGAATCACTTTTTGCCTCTTCGAACTTATCAATTGGACCCCAAGTTTAGATTCTGCTCTATGATCATGCTCCTAGGGTGGTGGAACGAATTTGACTGGCCCAATAAAATCATGTAGTATTATGCACTTCTTGGCCTTTGGATGAGATGTGTATTCCTGACTTTCTGGCAAGAAGCATTCCAGAATGTAGGCACCTTGTTCCTCATTCCTTGACTCCTCAAGTGGCTCGGACGACTCTATTTCCATATCATCATCGAAATACAATGTGAAAAAATGCTTGGAGTGTGGACCAATGCGCTCAACTACAAGAACATTGGGACTGTCTACATTATCAACACTAATGACAAAAGAGTCAACTAAATATGTATCCTCAATATCATTGATTCACTATAGTATCTCTTCTACGACATCGACATCCTCAAAATCTAGTTCGATTGATTGTTGGTGTTTTACTCTGGCCTTCTCCTCTAGCTCCTCAATTCTTGTATCTAATTCACGCTCTTCTTGGATACTATTCACAATATTGGCTTGTTGAGCATTAAAATCTTCGACCAGTTGACTCATGTGAACGTTCAAGTTGTGAATAGTTTCCTCCTGCCTTTCTATCTGCAGTTCTAATTAACAATGTTGTTCCAAAATGCACTTTAACATATCTTTGATCTTCTTTAGGTCAGCTTCCCTGGGTTCTTTGTTCCTATTAGCTTCACCAGAAAAAGAAGAACCATCAAAGTACGGGGTTGGGGGAAGGTAAAAAATATGAGCACAACCTTGAAAGTGACCATCTTGACCACCACACATATCACACACATTCCACACATAAGATTGAGTTGGTGCACAAAACTCGCTCTCGGGAATATTTTGATAATTTTTCCCTAGGTGATTTCCTTCACAATATGCATAAGGAGGACTAAAGTAAAATTACCAACATCAAAATTCTCAAAATTCCATGATGCCATGTTTCTCAAATAAAACTAAAATAAAAAAAAATAAAAAAATCAAATACTAAAAAATAAAATAAAAGTTCAAACTTGAAACCTAGAAATATGTACACCTACAGCTACACAGTTAGTTCCCCGGCAATGGCACCAAAATTTGATCACGCCCAACTATGCCTTATAAAAAGGACTAAGCGGTTGTTGCAAATATAATCCGGTTTACAAGTCCGGAGTCGAATCCCACAAAGAACCAAGGCTTAGCTACATCTATTCAATATTGCTAAGAAGACAAGCTCGAACAATTCCTAAGTTATAAATATTAAGATTCTTATATCTAATTAACTAAATAATTAAATTAGTAGATTAACAACTAAAGATACTACGGGTTAGAGACAAGATTAAGGAGGTATAGAGTTATGATTTTTCCAATTGTCAGAATCCTTCCCGCTATGTCATCTATAATTTCGCCTAAGTATTCTCTACCGATCATGAGTGCTCTGCTTGTTGTAATTCTCTCCCGAGTAATTACGACAATTTACTAGACATACTCTCCCGAGTTGCGCTAGCTGACTTTAATTACAGCTCACTTAGATCGCACCCAAGGCTTCGTTATCCCTAATCCCACCTTTAAACCCTTGGTTATTGATTCCTCACATACGTCGGGAGTGATGTTGTTCAACAACTACCTAAATATGCAGTCTCTCCCGAGTAATACATACTAAATAGGCTCAACTAATTGAGGATCCTATCAATTAACTACAACAAGAACGTAGTTGAACAAATAAAGATTATACTACGGCTCAATTATATAAAAACATAACAAGAATTTATCCTACAAAAGGTTCCATCAAAACCCTAGATAACAAATTAG
This sequence comes from Nicotiana sylvestris, assembly GCF_000393655.2. Lineage (NCBI taxonomy): Eukaryota > Viridiplantae > Streptophyta > Magnoliopsida > Solanales > Solanaceae > Nicotiana > Nicotiana sylvestris. Next base: position 201,058,466 of record NC_091064.1, on the reverse strand, counting down.
CTATTCATAATAGTATGTAAAACTACAATACTAAAAGTCATAAGAAACAATGAAAAATAGGAAGAGGAAGGAAAAACTTGTAGAAAAATTCCCCGCCTTGCTCCCATTGTGTCTTTGCCTTCTTAGGTCGAACTGTGTCTCAAATCTGTCCAACCTACTCAAAATAGCATTTTTACATGTATTTATACCAAGTAGGGTCGGGCCTAGACGAAAAAACCCTTTCCTGCGCGAACTAGGACTTAGCTCTGTAAAATTTGAACAGCTGCGCTGCAGGCTGCATCGCACCATGCGACGCGTTAGTGCATTTTATATGCAGCCTCTTATTTTCGTGTCAGGCCTCAATTTACACTGCTGCGCCGCGCCTTCCGGCGCCCCATGCGGCACGGTAGTGTAGTTTTCTCAGAGTGAACTTTTTTCGTCCTCTTTTAACATCCAGACTTGGTACACGACCTCCGAACACGATCCCGGCTTAATTCTTTGGTCTTTTACTCAGACTTCAAAGCTCCAAATCACTTGAATTCATTTCATAACATCTACATAGCTCGGAATCACTCCTACAAGGCATAACATATACAATTAGTGAAAAACACTAGCGATTAAAGCTCAAACTCAATTAAAGTGCAGTAAATTAGAGTGCTATAAGCGACTAAAATACGTAATTATAGCTTATCATCAGCTATAAAATATAAAAGATAGCTATAGAAAATAATATTTTAAAATAATTTTGATTTATAATAAATAAGGTGTATACCTTTGCCATAGGAGGTACAATTTTCATTATTTAATGATTATTCCATCCATGACGAAAAGCAGAGTGTTGTTAGTTATTTACCTTTTTCTGGGAAATACAACATTTTACTCCCAACTTAATAAGCCAGTCTATTGACCATAAGAGACCAATTCGTAGTAATAACTTATCAATTATATATTAATCGATCAAGTTGGAACTTACTTGATCGATTAGTAAGTTCTTAATAAGCCAGTCTATCGATGCGTAGTAGTATGAACATCATCAGTTGATATTCATATAGTTTCTTAATGTGTATGACCAAATTAGCAAATATCATGAAGTAAAATGGACAAGAAAAGAAACATAGCTAATAGTATCCCGATCAAATAACTTAGACGCGATTCAACTAACCGAAACTTATGGAGTTAGAAGTCACCATTTTGGCATTCCTTACTCTTGTTAAACAATCACACAATTGTTTATCCATGGATAACAATGGTATTATGGCATGTGGACTTTTGAGGTATATATAACAAAGTATTATTAAATACATAAACGGCAATCCAAGAATGAAAGAAATTGCAATTGATGGAATACTTCGGCATAGTTCTTTTTTTGCAAATTGATGGTTCTTTACAGTTCAACTCACAAACTCAGGTTAACAGTATATGAATGGGATGTAAAAATCAAAAAACACATTTACACTAATTAACCAAGTACTTAGTTTTACCCTCATCTGGTATAATTCAATAATTTACTCCATTAATCTTCATTACATCAACCCAAGAACCAATATTCATGCACCCAAAATGGTGCTACTCATTCTTTTTTCTTGTCACAGCTGCTGTTAACTGTCAAAAGAATTAACGGACTAACTCAAACTTGCACTTTTGCTGCAGCAGACAGACTGGATTTGGAAGAACTTGGTTTTATTGACAATCTTGTGTAGATGGTTAAGCTTTTTGCACAAGCTAAATCATAAACTAAAATTTGCAAACTTAATAAAAGCGAAGAACTCCATAAATGAGAAAAGGGAAATGGTATCTGCATCTTCGACGAGGACTCTCCTCTCCTTAGACGGTGTAATGTGGATTCACATGATCGACATCTAATCCTCTAAGCTTTGCAAAGGATTCTACTCTCCCTTTCAGTGTGTGAAGTTCCCTTAACCTGTCAAGTAAAGGAACAAAATGAAACCAGATATCATTCACTAGGCTTATCAGGAACAACACAGACTTTTAGCTGCATCGTTGAAAGGGTAAAATATTGGAAAAATAAAACTTCTATTTTGAGATTATAAGACTTAATGGGAATCCTTAGAGAAAAGGTTGAAAAGATATGCTTACCTTGCAATCTCTGCACGCCGTTTTGCTTCCTCAGCCATGATGCTGATATCCCTGAAAGTATAATTCTCTGGAAACGTTCTAGTTTCCACGGATTGAAGGCCATGAATTGTTCTCTGCTCAGCAGCCCATGCTGCTTCGCGTGCTTCCTTACCAAAATCCTTTCTGTTGGTGAAAGCCGTCTGGTAAATGCAAAAATGTTATATTATATGGCTAGAACTAAGGAAATATTTGGCCTTGTGAAGAAGAATATGCAGTTTAACACAGGAAAGGTTTAGTTTTTCCTCACCTTTTGGTTCAGTAGTAAGCCCCAGGCTCTCCCACTGAGAGCATATCGAACAGCAAATTTGATAGGATCAAGTAGAAAATAGGTAACAATATTAAACAACCAAATTACACCAGTCCATCTCCATCCAATCTTTTCAATCCCAGCAAATTTAACCGATGTTACCATAGCAGACATAAAGGTTGCAACCTGTAAGCAAGAGAAACAAGGAGTGAAAATGAGACTCCTATAGATAAATCCTGGAGTTGGTCGACTAGATACGAAATTTCCTAAAAGGGGAAGTAGAAAAGAAAGAAGAAGGTGAATACTTACCATCTGAGCAACAATAAAGGCAGCAACAAGGAGAAGGCCGGGTCTTTCCATGAATGACCACCCTCTAGACCGCGTAACAAAGATCAATGCTTGGCTGATAGTGCTAACTTGGAGATACACAGCTGAAGCTAGTTTTGCATTTATAGAATCAGTTATGACCTTGTTTGCTGGAATATGTTTGTTGAAATCTTCCACATTAAAGGCATTCTGAGGAGAAAGGAACATGATTAGTGATTATTCGTGCCGAAATACAATATTGAGCGGCCTACGTAGATAACAAATCGCTCAATTTCATTCATTGTTCAACAGTTTTCCTCACAGTATATGCAAATGCGTAGTAGTATGTAACAAGAAAGAATTAGAGGGGTAAATACCGCAAAGAAGCTGGTCTCAAAAGTTAAATAAAAGAACAAAGCAGTCATCAATGCAAGGTAACTGCCTATCACAATTCCTGTTGCAAAGATTTCGCTGAGCTTCCAACTATCAGGAAGCGGGGATGGCTTGACTCTGTCTTTGGATATAGTCATGATTGTGCCTGTAAACAGTTTTCAGTGGTTTCATAAATGAACGAATATAGAGTAAGAACATAATCTCATCAATCTTGCAAAATTAATGTACAAGACCATGCAACCACAGAACGGAAGAGAGTAGGGAGCGCTCACCATCATTAAGAATGGCAATGACAAGGACCATGAAAGGGGGAAAATTGAATCTCCAAAATGCAGTCAGCAACATGAACCCCAACTGTTTGGTCATCACAAACATGAGTAACATTTGGCAAAGAGGGAGGAAACATTTCTCCTCTTTTTTTATCGAGCATATAGTTCAGGTTCCAGAATATAATGACAAAGCATAACTTACCACAATACGGATTGTGATGGACACTGCATATATCTGGACAAAAGAAAGCTTAAGCATTAGTACTCCGTTAAGATATACTCAAAATAATTTTCTTTACAGATAAAGCAAGGAAATTTTCATTACTGTGTAATTTTTCATTCTCTGAAAAATGGCACGGCTTGTCAAAACAGCATGGATAATAACACTTAGTCCTGGCTCAGTCAGAACAATATCTGAAGCGCTTCGAGCTGCATCTGTTGAATCTGCCACAGCAATTCCTATATCTGCTTTCTTCAGTGCAGGTGCATCATTGACTCCATCACCAGTCATACCACAAATGTGTTTCCTGCTTTGTAAAATTCTCACAATTTCGTACTTGTGTTCTGCAAGGAATAATATATTTAGATTATCATACAAATGAAGATATTAAAGCCTTTTGCCTCTTTAACTTTCTTACCAGGAAAGACACCGGCAAATCCATCAGCGCTTTCAATGAGTTCTTCAATTGGAAGGACTGCAGCTGAAGCATCCTTTTGTTCTCCAAGCAAAAACGATGAAGGATACATGTTTGTCCCCATTCCGAGACGTCTCCCAGTTTCCTTACCTATAGCCAACTGGTCACCTGGTAAAAGTGCAAATAAGTAACCAACTCAGCTAGAATATGAGTACAGTAAACCAGTTGAGAAATAACAGTTATTTACATTATAGGAGTTGGCTCGAAGTGTTAATAGTGAGAAAAAATGTAACAAGGTAAAAGCATCATCTGTTGAGAAAACCTGTAATCATCTTAACACTAACTCCAAGTTCAAGAGCTCTTCTGATTGTTTCAGCACTGTCATGACGTGGCGGATCAAAGAGAGGGAGAAGACCAACAAATTCCCAAGGGCCACCAGGACTGTCCTTTGTACCTGCCGGTACTTCCTATAGGAAAAACACACTCACCAGTCATCATTTTGAGAGCAAAAAACTTCATTGAAGTTGAACAAGTCAAGGGGCCTAATTACCTGGCGAGCAACTGCAAGAGATCGAAGCCCCCGCTCAGCAAATTTTTCTATCACCGTATGCACTCTATTTTGGATGTCTGATTTGTTCCATGCCAGGTTCAAAATCTGAAAGTTACAGAGAACATATCAGAAGAGTTTTATTTAGTCTGTTGACTACCATGTTTTGGAATAACTATGGATACTGCATTCCACCTTTCTGATGAATATGAACCAAAGCAAGCAATCTTTACTGTCATGTGCTCTGAATTGATTAAAAACTGAGGACTACCGTATGCAAAGTATGTAATGAAGCTCTTTATTTTATCCATGAGCTTAGACCTTAAAAGTTCTTATATTGTAAATGCTCTCACTTTTCAAAGTTTTATGTATTAAAAGCATATATTATCTACCTGCTCTGGGGCACCTTTGCTCACTCTGTGCATTTTACTAGCGCTGTCAAGGTAGGTAAGAGCTGTCCTCTTATCAGTTGGATTGAATGGAAGGAAATGAATCTCTGTGATACCAGCTCGCGCCTTTAAAAAATCAATTAAATTGAACAATATTAGTCCATTTCACAATAACAAAATGATAAAAGAGTTATAGAGAAGTTTAGTTGCTAAAGTGAGACTTGGGTGAGAGGGTTCTTGAAAAAGTTTTAGTAACTAAGTAATGGTTGAATTTGTTTCATTTTTCATCTCTTTTTGAAAACAGAGTTGCGTGGAAGAGAATGGAATAATGCATTACCTCCTTAGGGTCGGCAAGCATGGATACTATAGCAGTATCAATTGCATCTTGATTTTCCAACCTTGAAGCTCTTGCAGCCATCAAAACCACCGTATCCTTTTCAACATCTTTGGCAAAAACCTATAAAAATTGATGAAATTAACAACTTTTGGTTCACAAATGACTGCTCGTATTATGAACAATTTACTCGCGCCCCTAAGAGCTCTTTTATCTACCATGAGTCTGTATCATTAGTTCTGAATCATGAAGTGCTTGCTTGATCCACTTATTGGACGTACAAATCTAAGAACTCTCTTATGCCATGAGTTGAAGGTTGTTATTTTTATCGTCAATGTGCTTAGCGCTATACAACTAATATTGAAATTTTGATTGCTCAATGAAATACAAAAAAAGTACCAAATAGGTACTGATTATTATATAACATCTTTGCGCTATGTCAGTACTATATATAGGATTTCAGATACTTGTGTAGTTGTGTTCCAGAACTAAAGTTGCAAAATCCGAGAGACATTCTGATTTAATGATTGTTTGTATAGACCATATTTATGTCCTGATCTGACTAGGACCATCATTCTATCAGTTGCGCTGTTCACATATAGTTGGTAATTGGTAAAAGCTCTTAAAAGAAGGTTTAAGGATCACCTCAATTAGATTTTTGTCCACTGATAGTTTGTTTAGAGTTAGAGTGCCAGTTTTATCACTGCACAAGACATCCATCCCAGCCATCTCCTCTATAGCTGTCATTCTTTTTGTGATAGCTCCCTGCAATTAAGGGGTGTTATCAGTTACTACTTGCCAGTTATTAAAATTTTCCTTACTCTAGAAAGAGTGTTAACTTTCTTCATATCTCCTAAATCGATATATTGAACCGTGTACTCAACACACCTGCTGAGATAGTCGATGAGAACCAATGGCCATAGTTACGGAGAGAACTGTAGGCATGGCAATGGGGATACCACCAATGAGCAGAACAAGAAGGCTGTCAATGGCTTCACGAGGTGGTCGATGTTGCCCCCCAAATATTACAATGAGCTCAATGACCATACCAATTGCAATTGAGCAGATGCAAAAGTTACCAATTGAGGCTAATACCTGAAACCATCAAATAAATTGATAATTCTTCTTAATACCTCCCCATCACGTACTTCAATGATCCCGATTACTATTAGAATTAATCCTGACTTGTTTAGTATTGTGGCAATATCAACCAAATTGAAATGCTGGACATTATGACCTTTAGGTACTAGAATAAGTAGGGAAGGAATAACGAGTAGGATATAAGTGCTCTTCACCTTCTGAAAATGTCCAACGTGTGTAGTATTTTCTACGAGATGAGCAGCCTTTCCAAAGAAAGTGTGAACTCCAGTAGCAATAACAACAGCTTCTATTTCACCTTGTTTGCATGTTGACCCAGAGTATACACCATCACCAGGATTTTTGGTAACTGGAAGCGACTCTCCAGTAAGAGCAGACTGCAGGACACATACTCAATTAAAAACCAGAATATTGATTATTGCATCAAATCGGTTAAATAGCCTTTTTTTTCTCTTATAACCCTAAAGCTAAACAGATTACTTTTTCAGTGGATGTGTAACAATTCCCTTCATTGTTTTTATGCAACATTTTGTTATAGAATGTCAATCAGCTGCTTGTTATAGGCCAAGTTGCTTCAAATGATACCTGATCAATTTTCAAAGGATCACCGTTAAGTAGACGTGCATCAGCTGGAATTATATCCCCGAGCTTTATGCTAATGATGTCGCCAGGAACCAAGACAGCTGCATCCTCTTCACTCCATTTCCCATCCCGTAAAACCTGAAATATATGATTAAAGATTCATGTATTATTAATCTATTGCAACCTTAATAATTACATAAAGATGTCATGTTATTTTCAACTAGTTATCTGACCTTGGCTTTTGGAGCTAACCGAGCCATAAGAGCTGCAGCTGCATTTCCAGCGTTATTCTCTTCTATAAAACTAATCGTTGAGTTTATGATAAGTAGTGCAACAATGCCAACAAAGTCTTGGTAATCAATTTCCTTGTGCTGTAACCAAAATTTGTTCAACAGACATCAGTTTCCAAATTCCTGTATGCTAATGAAGATGTATCTGCAAATAAACACAAAGTAATATACCTTTCCGTGTGGAAGAAAAAGAGCCATGATTGCTGCTGCTTCCATTACCCATGAAAGAGGATTCCACATAAATCCCAAGAACTTCAGTATTTTGCTCTCCTGTCAAATGAGGTGGAAAATATATTTATTTAGATATGCAAATTAGAAGATGATTTTCTTGAAGGCGGCAAGTAAAAACAACTAGAAGCAGCATTGAAAATGAGATACCTTTTTCTCTTCGAGTTTGTTATGACCAAATACATTTAGACGTTTCTCAACCTCTGTAGAGTTGAGTCCCTCTTCTGTACATTTCAGGTTCTCGAAAACCTCCTTAATAGGAATATTTTCCTGTCACGTGAATAATAGACGATCAAGGTTAGAACATTCTCATTCGTATCTCATATGATCCGCGGCAGAATTTTCACCAGGACTAATACTTATACTGAGAGTTAGCCATAATTATTAGTCTGCCTCATATTTTTTGAACTTTTACTTGCACCGCAGTCCACATATCACAAGATTTAGTACAATTCATTGCTTTGTAAGACTTAAAACTAAATTTTACCAGATCAACAGTCTCATTGTTGATAGCCTCAAGAGTAGTGGTTGTGTTTTCTGTGCCCATGGTAGCTTACTTGCTCGGACCCCCAGCCAACAATTGGTAAAAGATCTACATTCGAAAAATGTTCCGTTGAATCACTTTTCACAGAAAACTTGCAAGATGTTGAGGAACATGAAGAAGACAATATTGACAAACACTATCAGGTGTAGTTTTACATGTTGTAACAGGTCATTTATCATGTTTTGTAGATTACCAATCTATGCTTACTACAAAAAGTTATGTGTAATTGCTTTTTAATCTTAAGAGAATACCTTAAAAAATACACAAATTTGTTGTAGCTCAAATTTCTAAAGGCATCAAATTCTAGCACTTTTTGAGGAAAATGCATTTCATAACTAATAATACCAAGACTCCATAGCACAAACAATGTAATAAGTATCTCGACAGCCAAGTCGTTTAAAAGGTAATTGCAGCTAAATATTTTTGATAAACATGTACTTAGTAACCAGATAAAAATGGAAACAACGCACTATCACATTTAAACTAGACTGATAGTGTAAAAAATCTCTAATGTTGTGTATGTAACTTAAAATACAAATTAAATTGTTAGGCTCAACCAGCCTGAAGATACTCTTAGCATGATGTGATATTGTCTGCATTGGGCCAAGCCTCCATGGTTTTTCCCAAAATACTTTGCACCGTTAAGAGATCCCTACACTATAGCTTCCGAATCTTTTCAACTACTGATGTGGGACTTTGTTCGCGCATCAACACAAACATTACTTTAAAATATTGAAAAAGGGGATTTCGATTGCACGCACAGTAAAGGGAAAAAATGGCTTACCCTCGTGACTTGAGAAGGTGTGGAGAAGACGAAGAAGAGAGAGTGGGAGGAGGAATGAAGTATGAAACTCCATGGAATAAATAAGCAAAAACATTGCATTGATTGTATCTTCGGAAACACTTAGGGATGATCTCAAGGACAACACATAATTAGTTACCGTACACAGCTTCTGAAGCTCCGTCAACAAGGCATCAATGGCAGCATCCATGAGGCCACAAGGCGTTTCTTTCAGTTATTTACAGTTGTCGGTATTACCATAAACGGAAAGGGAATTTTTTTTAAAAAGGTTGTTTGGTAACTGCAAATGGGTTTAAGAGTATTATAACTTCAAGTACTGTAACAATATAACCACTATAATCCTACACAATGGGCTTTGAAAAGAGTAGTATGTACCAGAATTTAATCCTACCTTGTGAAAATAGAGAGACTGTTTCTAATAGATCCTGTGTTCATGAACCACATTAATAAAAAGACAGACAAGAAGGGACATCACTTAGAAGCCATGTAAAAGCAACATAAAAAGAAAGAAATTAAGAAGACCAAAATGAAAGAAATGACAGGTAGTCCAATAGAATATAAGAGTACATACTAATGCTACCGGTATGAATAATTTTGACCACCTACCGTATTATCCTAATCCTTGACCTTCACGTCTTCCTATCAAGGGTCATGTCCTCGGTCAGCTGATGTTGCGCCATGTCTTGCCTAATCATCTCACCCAACTTCTTCTTCGGCTTATCTCTACCTCTTCTTAGGCTCTCCAATGTTAACCTCTCATACCTCCTCACTCGGACGACTATGTTCCTCCTCACATGTCCAAACCATCTAAGCCTCGCTTCCCGCATCTTGTCCTCATTAGGAACCACGCCAACCTTGTCGCGAATAACCTCATTCTTAATCATATCTAACCTGGTATGCCCGCATATCTTGATCAACATTCTTATCTTTGCTACCTTCATCTTCTGGATGTGAGCGTTCTTGACTGGCCAACATTCGGCCCCATACAACATTGTCAGTCTGAGCAGGGGCAGATCTACGTGCAAGGGACAGGGTGGTACACCACCCGCAAGCTTTGACCGAGACTATGCAATAGTATGTATACATGCATGTATATATAGAAGGAATATATACAAATATTTTAAGTGGCACCCTTAACATAAAGGCTCAAGGTGCCACTAGCAAGGCATTGCCATTTTCACTCAAATAATGGGGTTCGAATCCAGCCTAGCTTACTCTATGCTTTGTTTCTTCTTTTTCTTTATTTAATTGTTCTTTTTTGTTTATTATTAGGTCTTATTGGCTTTGAAGAATTAATCGTTTTCTCCAGGACCACAACTCTGAAAATCTATTTGTAGAAATAAAAAATAAAAAAAAATCCTTGAATAAGTTATTATTTTAATCAATGATGAAAGTTTATTTTGTTGTCAGATGTATATAATATTGAGTGAATTAATTTTCATAAAAAATATAAATTAAAAAATATCTGTAAATTTACTTATTATTTAGAGTACTTATTAGTATAAGTTTTTGCCTTAAGTATCTAAATATAAAGTGATAACGAGTCTTTTTTCTTGTACAAAATACATGATCTAGTTGAATTTTATGCTTTTTTTCCCAAGTTATCATGATTATTACGTAATCTTTTTACTCTATCGATTTGTTTATATTAACTCCAAAGATGAATAACCCGAACCGAAATCCCAATAGACCAAACTGCTTAAATTTAAACCTTATTTAGACAATGTAAATTGTAATATGAATACGTTCAAAATTTTTGTCACCCGGAGCTTCTAAATCTTGGATCTGCCTCTGAGTTTGACCACCACTCTGTATAACTTATATTTTAAGTTTTGGTGGCACCTTTTTGTCGCACTGTTGGCCCAACAACAAGTGAAGTTTTGAAGAATGACAAATGAACTCAGTCATGGACCAGGTCCATCATGTGAAGCACAGTCATGATCAACCTATACATGTGAGATGCACGTGAAGGAGATAAGTCCCACTGATCAAGCAGTAATATCTCCTGATCTGATCGAAAAGGTTGCATATTGGATAAGAGGAAAAAGTCTCCTTATGTGAAGAGAACACAATCCGGATAAAAGATAGTGTTGGAGTTTGTGTTGTTCAAGGACTCAACTTCGATGGAAGATCAGCAATTGAGTCTCAATCAAACTCTAATTACTAACTCATTAAATAATAGTGATTTTTCTCTTTTACATGAGTTGCACAAAAACGCAGAAGTTAAACGTGAATTGAGACCAAAATAGCAAGGCTTTTTGCAAGCAATTCGTGTGTAATTCAAGTGTGCAAACCTGAAGCTACATGAACCAGATTGAAGAACCATCTCCATAAAGAGTTTTATGCGTCTTTCTTTATTTCTAGTTCAATTGTAGTAGGTGTTTTCATATTGTACTTTTCAGCTTTATCTAGAAGCAATTGTATTAGGTACTTTGAGAGTTCAAGTTATACGCTAACTTGAAGTTGTCGCAACAGTTAGAGGCTGGTTGCTACAATGAGATTAGAGGTAATCCTTATGTTTACAAAGAGTTTTATAAATGCTGTTTTGACTCAGTGATTTAGTGAAGTGTTGAGAAAATCCTGCTGAGTAGTAGGTCGTGGTTTTTTCACCTTTTGATCCGGGTGTTTTCCACGTAAAAATATCTGTATTCTTTATTTTATGTACTTTTAATTCTGCAAACAGTAGTAGTTAGAACATCTAGAAGAACCTGGTTCTTCTAGATCAAAAATTGGGTACCACACAAATCACCCCCCTCTTGTGTGGTATTGACGCTTAAAACATCAATTTGTATCAGAGCGGGTTATCCTTGAAGAGGCTAACACCTTAGGAAAAGATCAACATGAGTACCACCTGGAAACTAGGAAGGACAATCCACTGCTAGGCCTCCACTTTTCTTCGGTCAGTACTATTCTTGGTGGAAGAACATGATGAGGGATCACATCATAGGAGAAGAATATGAACTCTGGGACATAGTCACTGATGGCCCTCTGGCAACTACAAAGAAGAATGCTGAAGGAGTGGATGTGCCAAAGACTAGAGCTGACTGCACTGCTGAAGACCTGAAGAAGTGGGAGAAGAATGCTAAGGCCAAGAAATGGCTTGTGTGTGGACTAGGTCCAGATGAGTACAGTAGAATTCAAAGTTGTATCACTGCTAAGGAAATCTGGGACACTTTGCAAGTGGCTCATGAAGGAACACCTCAAGTGAAGAGGTCCAGAGGAACAATGTTGTACTCCCAGTATGAGAACTTCACCATGAAGGAAGGAGAAACCATCCAAGAGATGTATACAAGGTTCACCACATTGACAAATGAACTTAAATCTCTTGGAAGGATTATTCTCGAAGAAGACAAAGTTGAGAAGATTTTGACCAGGGTTTTGCCAGTCTCTTGGGAAAACAAAATCATTGTCATTCAGGAATCAAAGAACATTGCTACCCTCAAGATGGATGAAATAATAGGAAACCTTACTGCCTATGAACTGAGAATGCAGACGGTGAAAATGGATGCACCCAAGAAGGAAAGAAGTCTGGCTCTCAGAATTGCTGAAGGTTCAGATCTGGAGGATGATGAAATGGCTATGATCACTAGAAATTTCAAAAATTACTTGATGAGAGGAAAGTGTTCTTCAAGAGGTACAACATTCAACAAACCAAGGGCTCATGAGAAACAGACCAATGAGGGCTGCTACAAGTGTGGTAAGACTGATCACATGATCAAAAACTGCCCTCAATGGGAAATTGAGTGGAATAAGGAAAGGGCTAAACGAAGGAGCAGAAAGAAGGAACAGGGTCAACCAAAATGGAACAAAGGATCAACAAAGGCTATGGTTGCTTCCTAGGGGGAAACATCAGATGAGGAATCAGAAGATGAAGCTGGAGATGAACAAGCTCTTATGGCCATAGGAGAATCAGATGATGAACAAGAGGTAAGTATTCTTCATCTCAAAGACAAGATTAAATTTCTGTCTAAAGAAAGGTTGTGTGACTATTGCAGGATTGCATTGATGAGTTTGAGATAATTATCAATGAAAAGAAAGAGCTGTCTAGGGAATGTATGATCCTAAAATCCAAGTGCAAAAATCTAGAATCTAGGGCTAATGAGAGTGAAAGTGAAAATACTGAGTTGAAGAACTAGGTTCTTGAACTTGAAACTAGTGTCCTAGAACTTAGGTATGAGAACTTAAAACGGAAACTAGGAACAGGAAAGAAGAAAGCTGATCATACTCATCTCACCCTAGAAGAAAACTTAGGAAAAATGAAGGATGAGCTATACAGGAAAGATGAGCAAATAAGAGTACTAAAAGAAGATCTAGGGAAGGTAAAACATGAACTAGACAGAACTTGCAAATGGAACAAGGCTTCTGATGCACTCTCCTGGATACACGAACATCATAGTAGTAACAAAAGAGGACTTGGTTATGGAACTCAAGCACCTAAGTGGAATCCTAAAAACAAATACCTCACTCTTCCTGAAAACAAAATTTGCACACATTGTGGCAAGACTAGCCATTACAAAAATGAATGTAATGCAAAAGAAAAAGCCAGTCAAAAGAATATAACCTTTGTTCAAGAAAAAAAATAGGCTGTCTGGGTGGGCTAGAAGGAATCTGATTTATCCCTTTGCCCATAGAAAGGGACCCAAACTAGTTTGGATTCCCAAGACTAACCCCTGATTTCTTTTTGCAGGTCCAAGTGAAGGGAAGCAGCCAAATATGGTACATGAATAGTGGCTGCTCAAAATATATAACTGGAAGCAAGAACCAGTTCCTTTCACTTAAGGACTTAAAGGGAGGCAATGTCTCCTTTGGAAATGGGAAGAAAGGTGAGATCATTAGGGTTGGAAAGGTAAGTAAGACAGACTCTCACTCCATTGAATGTCTACTTGATAGATGACTTGAAATACAGCCTTATCAGTATGTCACAACTGTGTGACAGAGATAACCTTGTAGCATTCACCTCTACTAAATGCTTTGAGATTAATCTTACCACTGACAAGATTATTTTGCAGGAAAAAAGAGTTAACAATATTTACATTGTAGATTTCTCCACTCTCTTAGAAAATGAACTAACCTGCCTAAGTATGCTGGATAATGATCCCCTCTTGTGGAACAAAAGACTTGGTCATGCCAGTCTGAATCAGCTAAATAAATTGGTCTCTAAGGACTTGGTGATAGGGTTACCTAACATCAAGTTCAAGGAAGACAAAGTTTGTGAGGCTTGTGCAAGGGGGAAGCAAGTAAGACTATCCTTCAAAAGCAAGAATGGTAAGCACAACCAAGTCGTTGGAACTAGTCCATATGGATCTATGTGGTCCAATGAGAACCATGAGCAGAGGTGGAAAGAAGTATGTAATGGTACTTGTTGATGACTATTCTAGATTTACCTGGGTACTGTTTCTAACATAAAGCATTTGACATATTTACTACCTTTGTTGTATCAATTAGGTCTGATCACGGAACTGAATTTGAGAATGCTAAGTTTGCTGAATTTTGTGATAAAAATGGTATAGATCATAACTTCTCTGCCCCTAGGACACCTCAACAAAATGGAGTAGTTGAAAGAAAAAATAGGACTCTTGAAAACATGGCTAGGACTATGCTTCTTTCTAGTAAATTGCCCCATAGCTTCTGGGTAGAGGCTGTAAACACTGCATGTTACATTATCAATAGATGCATGACTAGACCTCTTGTATAGAAGACTCCCTATGAGTTACTTAAAGGGAGAAAACCAAATATATCCCATCTTAGGGCATTTGGTTGCAAGTGCTTTGTGCATATTAATGGAAAAGACTCCCTAGGTAAGTTTGATCCTAGAAGTGAAGAGAGAGTATTCTTGGGATATTCTTCACATAGCAAAGCATATAAAGTATAAAAGAACTTTGTGTGTAGAAGAAAGTGTACATGTAGTATTTGATGAAACTAACATTGTTTCTGAGAGACAGGAACAGGAAGATGAAGCCATTGGATTGGTAAAGGATCTGACTGAAGCCTCAGCACAAGTCAAACTGGCACCAAAAGAAGGAACATGTGATGGAACATGTTCTTCCATGTAGGGAAACCTGACAGGGGGAACTAATCAAGGAGGAATTGAAATAAATCCCCTAAAAGAACTTGTTCATGACCCTGTTCCTCAACAACAGAACATGGGAGAAACATCTAGCAGAAACCAGTTGGTTGTGAAACCTCACAAGTATCAAAGTTCTCACCCTATTGAGAACATTATCACTGATCCAACATCTGGAGTCAAAACTAGATCGCAATTAAAGAATCTGTGTGCTTTTGATGCCTTTTTATCTCTTATTGAACCTAGAAATGTTGTTGAGGCTTTGTAGGATGCAGATTGAGAGATTGCAATGCAATATGAACTCAATAAGTTTGAGAGAAGTCAAGTTTGACATCTAGTTCTAAGACCCAAGCACAGATCAGTCATTGGTACAAAGTGGGTCTTCAGAAACAAACTCGATGAAGATGGAACAGTTACAAGAAACAAGGCAAGACTGGTAGTCCAAGGTTACAGCCAAGAAGAGGGCATAAATTATGATGAGACCTTTTCTCCAGTTGCAAGACTAGAGGCAATCAGAGTCCTCATAGCCTTTGCAGTACACATGGAATTCACTCTTCATCAAATGGATGTCAAAAGTGCCTTCCTGAATGGCTACCTGAAAGAAGAAGTGTTTGTGAAACAACCTCCAGGGTTTGAGAGCAAGGAATATCCTGAGCATGTGTACAAGTTAGATAAGGCTCTCTATGGACTCAAGCAGGACCCAAGGGCATGGTATGAACGATTGTCCAAATTCCTGCTGGAGCATGGTTACAAAAGAGGTAAAATTGATAGTACCTTATTCTTAAGGGAAAAAGGTAAAGATCTCCTTGTTGTACAAATATATGTTGATGACATAATCTTTGGGGCCACTAATGATAAGCTAACTAAGGACTTTGCAAAATTAATGGAGAGTGAGTTTGAAATGAGCATGACGGGTGAGCTTAACTTCTTCTTAAGCTTACAGATTAAACACAGTCCAAATGGAACCATGATCCATCAATAAAAGTATGCAAAGGAGCTAATCAAAAAGTTTAAAATAGAAGAATCTAAAGAAATAGACACACCCATTGCAACTGCCACTAAATTAGATGTTGATGAACCTGGTTCATCAGTTGATCAAAAGTTGTATAGGGGTATGATTGGTTCACTCTTGTATCTTACTGCTAGCAGATCTGACATTGTTTTCAGTGTAGGGCTTTGTGCTCGCTTTCAGGCAAATCCTAAAGAGTCTCACCTGACTCCTGTCAAAAGGATACTAAGATACTTCAAAGGCACCACTGATATGTGTCTTTGGCATCCCAAAGGTAGCAATTTCAATCTAGTAGGATGTGCTAATGCTGATTATGCAGGTTTTCTAGTGGATAGGAATAACACCTCAGGTATGGCATACTTCTTTGGTTCATGTCTTGTGTCATGGGCTACTAAAAAGCAAAATTATGTGGCTTTGTCAACTGCTGAAGCTGAATATGTTGTTGCTGCTTCTTGTTGTGCTCAATTGCTATGGATCAAACAGCAGCTGGTAGATTTTGGGATAGAAGTAGGTTGCATTCCTATATTCTGTGATAACACTAGTGCTATACGTATGACAAAGAACCCTGTTCATCATAAAAGGACTAAGCACATAGATGTTAGGCACCATTTCCTAAGAGACAACTATGAGAAAGGTTTGATCTCCATAGAATTCTGTGCTACTGATAAGCAAATTGCTGACATCTTCACTAAAGCACTGAGTAGAGAAAACTTTGAGAGGAACAGGTTGGAATTAGGGATGATTAATCTCACGTAATAGGTCCAGCTCAGAGTACAAAAAAAATTGATTTTTTTTTAGCTAGGAATTCTAACATTGTGTAAATATCTAGATTAATTCTTACTCAGTCTCATACTTTAATTAGTATACTCCCGTGACATGTGTATATATGACTCATTGATCTCTTACAAAGTTTTTTTTATTATGGCATTTGAGGCATGTTCAAGAGAATTCTAAATGAAGAACCTGGTTCATCAATATGAGTTCATATGAAAGCTTACGTATGTTTTCAATACTTTGCACAATTAGAAAGATTAACAATTCAATCATGAGCAGAAGTTCTATACTTGCCAAATTCCTAGAAAATTCTATCCGTTGAAGCATTGAACTAGTTTCGTCCATTTAGAACTCTAAAACCGTGATTTTTGCCTAATCTCTAGGGAAGCCAAATAATCATTAAAGGTCTGGAATTACAGTTTGATTAGACTTCTATTTGACCCCTGAAAAGCTGCCGTTACTGAATTAATGTATAGTTCTCTTTAAATACACACCACATCTCTAATCTTCTTCATTATTCTAAAACCGTCAAAAATTCTCTTTTTCAACTCTAATTGCTCTCTTCTCCAAAATTCCCAAATTAACTCAAGAAACGAACAAAAATGTCTAACCCACAAGATTATCCTGGTTCTCCTCCACCACTATCACCCTCAAATTCATCCTCATCTACTCCTCCTAGTGAATCCCCAAAACCTAGGTTTCGAAGGCAGAAAATGTTGGCTCGAAAAACTGTAGCATCCGGGGCTCTGAGGAAGGTTTTAAATGAAAGGTTGAAAGCTAGCCAAGTGAAATAAAGCCCAGCTCCAAATTCTGATTCCAGTTCTGAGTCTGAATCCTTTCAATCTAGGACTGAGGGGGAAGGACATGAATCTTCTGACTCTGAGAAGACTCAAGAATTCCCTACTGAGGTAAGTTCATCTGTTATTGAAAACTTAGAAACTAGGTTTGTTCTGGTTGGACCTATTAGGGATGTTAAGTTGGCTGAGACAAGTAGGAGTAGAGGTAAAAATAAGTCTGAAAAAGAAAAAGAGAGAGATGGTGCATGTGGTGAAGAGAGGGGAAATGGGAAGTGAGAAGTTCTTGCTATATGTGGGGTCGCACAAGAAAGGTTAGAAGAGAGTGGCATAAAGTCAGGGGGAAGTGGGTCTGGGGAGGTTGCTGAGGGGTTGGTTCATCTGAGCAAAAGGATAGATGAACACGTTTCATCTACTGAAGAGACCCTAGCTGATCTACTGAGAAAGATTGGGGCAAGTTATGATCCAAAGAAACGCAAAGCTACCACACCAAAAGTCCCAAATGTTCCCAAGCCATCCAAGAAAAGAAAAACTTCATCCCTAAAACCTACTACCTCTTCAATGCCTAAGGGAAGAGCCACAAGAAGCAGGGTAAAACAAAGTGAAACTGACTTACAAAAGTCTCTAGAAGAAAGCAAGAAAAAGAAAATGGAGAAGGGAAAGGGAAAGGTTGTAGAATCCTCTGAGGTTGTAGACGAAGAGGAGATGGAACTGGTCCATCAAGAAAGGGGTACAACAATGGAGGTTCCTACACCAAAACCTAAAAAGTTCAAGACTTCTTCCAAGAAGTTTTTTCTGTACCTGTGTCTGCTAAACCCTCACTAGCCAAGAGGACAAAATTTGCATTGAAATCTAAACAAGAAAAAGTTTCAGATGATGAAGAGTAGAGTGGAGAAGAAAAAGAAGAGGAATCTGAGAAGGAACAGGACAAGTTTGCCATCTTTGGCAGGAGAAATTTTTTGAAAGGTAAATTGTTGAATGACCTGGTGGAACCAGGGATGATGAGGTTGGTTGACTCTTTAACTGCTCAAGGTTGGAAGGACATGGTCCTTCAGATGGATGAGAGACTAGCCAGAAATGAACTAATTGAGTTCATGGCTAATAATGATGTTAAGGATGGGGTTGTCAGTAGCTTGGTGAAGGGAGTCCCAGTGCAATTTGATGCTGCGAAACTGGGAGAAATTCTGGATATACCCTCTGAAGGGTTTGATGGCTACACTAGGCAAAGGTGGCCATGCCTGGACTCCCTACCTACTGCTCTTGAGATCACCAAGAGGTTATGTGATTCAGAGGATGTGAATGAAGACAGGGCTGTGCAGAAAAGTGAGATGAGGGCTGAGCACAAGGTTGTGTTTGAGTTTGTCAACAAGTGCCTACTACCCAGACTAGAGAGAAGACATACTGCAAATTATATGGACCTAGTTCTTATGGAGTATCTTGAGAGAGGAAAGCAGATCAACTGGCCTGCTCTCATTGTAAAATTGCTAGACATGGTCATCAATGGCTCCAAGGCTCATGCTACTCCATATGGCTTCATATTGACCACTATTTTGGATAGGCTGAACGTGCCTTTGAAAAAATAGGAAAGGGCATCAAGCAAGGAACATTTTGGCATTAAGACTCTTCTGGCTTGTGACTATCCAGTCAATGCCATCCTAGTTGAACCTGGTTCATCTCTGAAGACACCCATCAACAGCAAGGTTAGGACTTTGGTTCAGAAATATGGAACTAAGGATGATGAAATTGCTAGGCTCAAGGCTCGTGTGGCTGAATTGGAAACTGAGAGGGATGGCCTTAGAACTGAGCTAGCAAAAGAACAGGAGAAGAGTGATGGAATCATTCAGAATATGCTGAACCTTCTCCAGACTCAACCCTCTAGTTCCTCCAAGCCTTGGGTCTCCTAGAACTTGTCTTCTGAACCTGCCTAGCACCCCCAGTGAACCCCAGTGACCCGGATTAGGGATTTTTCTGTTTTTGCTCATGTTTTGAAAGTTTATCTTTCTTTTTGTGGACTGTTAATGGCAACATATCATGATCAATGACAACACCTGTTTTCTCTTGTTCTATGATGATTCTGACCTTAATAGTTTAAATATGTTTGTTGATTATTGATAATTGCACTATATTTTCACTTGCAGTTACCCCAGTGGCCATGAGTACTTATTAAAATCTGGGATTCACATTAAGTATGCAACTTTTCGATGATACCAAAAGGGAAAGATATTATGTTTTACCCATTATTCTGAATAAGTGATATTTATAACCTAATTAACCTGGTCCTTGATGAGAAGTAAATTTTCTAAGTCTAGTGATGATGATTAAGCTGAGCTCTTACAGGTCTTTTAATCAGTAAAAAGCACAGAGTTGTCATCATCAAAAAGGGAGAATTTGTTGTCCCAAGAACATGTGAAGTTTTGAAGAATGACAAATAAACTCAGTCATGGACCAGGTCCATCATGTGAATCATAGTCATGATTAACCTATACATGTGAGATGCACGTGAAGGAGATAAGTCCTACTGATCAAGTAGCAATATCTCCTGATCTGATCGAAAAGGTTGCATATTGGATAAGGAGAGAAAGTCTCCTTATGTGAAGAGAACACAATCCAGATAAAAGATAGTGTTGGAGTTTGTGTTATTCAAGGACTCAACTTCTATGGAAGATCATCAATTGAGTCTCAATCAAACTCTAATTACTAACTCATTAAATAACAGTGATTGTTCTCTTTTATATGAGTTGCACAAAAACGCAGAAGTTAAACGTGAATTGAGAGCAAAATAGCGAGGCTTTTTACAAGCAGTTCTGTGTAATTCAAGTGTGCGAACCTGAAGCTACATGAACCAGATTGAGAACCAGCTCCATAAAGAGTTTCATGTGTCTTTCTTTATTTCTAGTTCAATTGTAGTAGGTGTTTTCATATTGTACTTTTCAGCTTTATCTAGAAACAATTGTTTTAGGTACTTTGAGAGTTTAAGTTATTGGCTAACTTGAAGTTGTCGCAACAGTTCGAGGCTGATTGTTATAACGGGACTAAAGGTAATCCTTAGGTTTACAAAGAGTTTTGTAAATGCTGTTTTGGCTCAGTGATTTAGTGAAGTGTTGGGAAAATCCTACTGAGTTGTAGGTCGTGATTTTTTCACCTTTTGAGCCTGGTATTTTTCATGTAAAAATCTCTGTGTTCTTTATTTTATATACTTTTAATTTCGCAAACAGTAGTAGTTAGAACACCTAGAAGAACCAGGTTCTTCTAGATCGAAAATTGGGTACCACACAAATCACCACCCCCCCTTGTGTGGTATTGACGCTTAAAACATCACGCACAAAACATCAGAAGCGAGTCTCTATTTCATCCATCTCGCCAACAATGTATGACATTTTCATCAATCTCCCCATCCCCCTATATAATAGACCCAAGGTACTTAAAACATTTTTTCCTAGGGATGTGAGTCTAGATTCACTTCCCTTTCCCCTCCTTGATTCTCAACTTACACTCCAAGTATTCTGTCTTAGTCCTGCTAAACTTGAAACCTTTAGACTTCAGGGTCTGCTTCCACACCTCTAACCTCACGTTCACCCCGTCTCACGTCTTGTTAATCAATACAATATCAGCTACAAATAACATACACCAGGACACTTCCCCTTGGATGCGGCACATCACTACAATCATCGCTAGGACAAACAAAAAGGGCTGAGTGCCGACTTCTGATGCAACCCTATCATGACCGGAAAATGGTCTTAGTTCCCTCTTACTATCCTTGCTTCGGTATTCGCTCCATCATACATGTCCTTAATCGTAATAATGTAGACAACAAGTACACCTCTAACCTCCAAACATCTTAAAAAAACCTCCCTCAGAACTTTATCGTACTCCTTTTATAAGTCGATAAACTCCATATACAAGTCCCTTTTTTCTCCTATACTACTCCATCAATCTCCTAACAAGGTGAATGCCTTCTATAGTCGAACGCCCCGACATAAATCCGAATTGGTTCTCGGAAATAAACACACTACTCCTCACCCTTAACTCTGCCACACTCTCCAAACTTATATAATATGTCTAAGTAGTTTGATACCATGATAGTTATTGCAATTATAGATATCACCCTTGTTCATGTATATAGGAACCATCGTGCTCCACCTCTGCTCTTCAGGCATCTTTTTTGTTTGAAAAATGATATTAAATAACCTAGTGAACCACTCTAAGCTCGCCCTGCCGCACTCCTTTAAAACTCCACCGGGATTTCATCTGGCTCGATCACTTTTTGCCCCTGCTCATCTTACGCATAACCCCATCAACCTCTTCAACTCTAATCGGCCTACAATACCCAAAATTACAACGACTCTCGAGGAGTTCCAAATCACCCAGTACAATGTTACTGTCGCCCTCCTCGTTAAAATACAACAATAACAACCCAGTGGAATCCCACAAGTGGGGTCTGGGGAGGATAGTGTGCACGCAGACCTTACCCCTACTCCAAAGGAGTAAGGAGACTATTTTCGATAGAACCTCGGCTAAAGAAAATGAAAAGAGACAGTGGCGCAGTAATATCAGAGTAAGCAAGAAAGAAAGAGAGATAACATCAGCAATGTAATAATCAGAAAATAGAGAGAAAGCAATTACAATAAGAAGTAATAATGGTACAGTACTACAAACACAATAGAGTAATATGGAGACACTAGCACCCCAAGACACTACACCATCAGACATAATTGAAGCCACTAGCAGCCTAAGACAAACACACGCTAGCCTCCTACTTAAGATCTTTCTGCATAACAAGGGGAAGACATTAACTCATTCACTTCATCTAATGTGAGAAATTTAATAGTGTGAGTTTGAAATATTTCTCTGAGTTCTTCAAACATATAGAGAGGCCAATATTTTCATAATATTTCTACGAAAATATTATATGCGAATGCAGGTCACTCCTAACAGCATTGGGCATACTCAAGTAAATCACAGCTACAGAAAGGCCAATAGGGTAGCAGACAAGCTGGCCAAGAAAGCAGGGAAGATGACAGAAACAACAACAAATTTTTTGGTAGTTCCTTCGGTGTTTTTTTAATGAAGCAATATGGGCAGACATCCTAGGAACTATTTTTGAAAAAAAGACAAGGAATTGTAATATTTCTAATGTAGCGATAGACTACATATTTTTTGTGGATGTTAATATCTCTCCGCATATTACTATTGTAACAGATAGTACGTTAGCTAATATATATATATTCTATAATTTTGCCTAAGTATTCTCTACCGATCGTGAGTACTTCTAGTGTCGTAATTCTCTCTCGAGCAACTACCACAATTTACTAGACATTCTCTCGAACTACGCTAGCTGACACTAATTCACCGCTCACTACTATCGCACCAAAGTTTTGTTATCTCTAATCCTGCCTTTAAATCGTATTGATCTCTCACATACGTTAGGAGTGATGTTGTTCAACAACTACCTAAATATGTACCATTTCTCAAGCAATACACACTAAATAGACACAGTCAATTGATGGTCATTCAATCAACATCAATAAACACGTAGTTGAACAAGAGGAGAAATCCAACGGCTCAATTATATAAAAACATAACTAGAATTTATCCTACAAAAGATTCTATCAAAACTCTAGATAACAAATTAGTTATTCATAATAGTATGAGTAACTACAATATTAGAATTCATAACCAATAAGGGAAATAAGAAGAATGAAGTGAAAAACTTGTAGAAGAATTCACCGCCTTGCTCCTAGTGTGTTCTTGCTTCCTTAGGTCTAATCCTTGGTCTCCTCCTCTAAAAATTAATATTTAATGACTATTTATATGTGTAGGAAAAAAGCCTAGATAAAATAACAAGTCCAAAATTAAATAGGAGACAAAATAGGCCTGAAACCCGAAACGAGCCAAAACGCGCGGTGAACCTCGCTGCACCCCTCGCGTCGCGAGTAAAAACGCCAGGAAAATCCTTCGCCTCGCTTGCTTCTGCTTCGTTTACTTGCTGCCTAACTTCTCTTTTCTTATCTTTGTTTCTTTTTTTTCCTAATTCACTGCTTCGTTTCTCATTTCACTTCATTTCAATTCTTTGCCTTAACTTCTTTTGTCTTCCTTTGTCCTCATTTGTTCTTTCTTCTTCGCTCACTCTCAGAAATAATATTCATATGCTACGAAAGATGTACTATAGACTTGTCCGTAGTGTACTACTCTACTAATTGAGTTCATTTAGTCTAGGATCAAGTTGGACTTTAATTGATTGTAATGTAGGCTGTGGGTCGAGTAGGATACATTTGGATATAAGAGTGACTACACCTCCCTAAGCACTTTAATACATATACTTTAACATTCAAACCCAACACTTATGTCAAACCATAACTCCACCTTCACCTCAATGTATATTAACTCCATATTTCTTTAAGCACACTTACATCAAGAGTCATCACTATCAAGGAATATTTTTTTACAGCACTACAGCTATTTTTTTCTTTTCTTTCTTTTTCAATTCAAGTGGCTCTTACTTTTTCAAAACAGTGCACCTTTCTCCTTATTTCATTAGTTTCACTCAAAAGCCAAACCAACCACTCCACACTTTAACCTTTACAAAGTTCATAATAATTCAAGTGCTCATGAGAGGTTACAAGGTTCAAATAGATGGTTAATTCAAATAAATGGGTAAGACTTGTAATGTGGTTGCCAAAGAAGCAGGATTACAGGCTCAAAGGAGTTAACTACGATACATAACAATTAGGCTGGTAAAATATCCACATCTGGCTCAACAAAGAAACACCTATATCACTTCCAAGACTAAACAAAACTACTATTTCGCTTTGCAAACACACGAGGCAAGTTCTAGGCATCAAACGCAATGCACAAAATATTACCCAAACCTCACGAACACACGGCACATAACTCATTAAGGATTGGATTTATCAAGATACTCTAATCAAAATAGTTAAGCAAATTTAAACTTATACGATTTGAGGTACTTATACAAAAGTAAAAAATTGAGCCTAAGCGTCACAACCAAAGTACTCGTTATTCTCAAGGTATAACAAAGTCAAGAGATATTGCTTCAATTCAATTCATATCCATCTCATCGTGGCTCCTACTCTAAAAAAAATACAACTACCTACATCCGGTTCAAACAAAACCCTTGGAAAAGAAACACGGCACAAAGAAAAACCAAGGAAAAATTACTACACTACCTACAAAGAAAATCTTTTTTTCCATTTCTTTAGACTTAAGTCCCTCAAGAAAATAGTCTAATAGATCCATCATCGGGAAAAGTCCAATTTTTTTAGATCAAGCATTATTCAATTAAACTAACACAACTAAAGTAGCATGGAAAGTCACCCAGACAATCTCCTCACCCCACACTTAAAATTATGCATTGTCCCCAATGCACATCATATTAATAAGATGGTAAAAGAAACTCCTTGGTAGGCCAAAGGCCGAAGCACTAGCAGCTCATGGGGTACTCAGACTTCTCCCAGGCCTGGTCCTTCGTACGGGTACCTCACACTTACTTCCAACCATCTGGTTTGCTGTTGTATCCTTCCAATAGCTTTGCTTTCCATGCTCCTAGAAAATCAACAATCGATGCTACAAAAATAACATAATTAATTAAAAAAATAAAAAATAAAAAAATAAAAGAAATGAGTAAAGCTGGGTTGCCTCCCAACAAGCGCTTGATTTAACGTCGCGGCACGATACAAATCACTTTTTGCCTCCACCTCGAGCTTATAAATTGAACCCCAAGTTTTGCATCAAGTTTTTTACTATGCTCCACGGGTGGTGGAACAAATCTAACTGCCCCAAGAAAATAAGGTAGTATTCTGCTCTTCTTAGCCTTTGCATGAGGTATGTAATCCTGACTTTTTGGCAAGAAGAATTCCAAAATATAGACACCTTGTTCCTCATTCTTTTACTCCTCAAGTGGCTCGGATGACTCTATTTCTATGTCATCATCCAAACATAATGTGGAAAAATGCTTGAAATGTGGACCAATGTGCTCAACTACATGAACATTGGGACTGTCTACATTCTCAACACTAATAACACTAGAGTCAACTAAATATGTATTATCAATGTCCTTGGTTGACTCTAGTATCTCTTCTGCAACATCGGCATTCTCAAATTCTAGTTTGATTGATTGTTGGTGTTCTACTATGGACCCCTATATTGGTACCTCAATTTCTACATCTAATGCATGCTTCTTTTGGCTACTATCCACAATATCAGTTTGTTTAGCATTAAATGATTTAACTAATTGACTCACTTGTGCCTCTAAGTTATGAATAATTGCCTTTGATCTTTGGATAGTATCATATAGCATTTGTATTTGCAGTTGTTTCTCATTACTTTGTTCCATGAAACACTTTAACATATCTTTGATCTCCTTCGGGTCAGCTTCCCTTGGTTCTTTGTTCCTATTAATTTCAACAGAAAAAGTAGAACTATCATGATAAGGGGTTGGGGGAAGATAGGAAATATAATCACAATCATGAAAGTGACCATCTTGACCACCACACATATCACACACATTCCACACATAAGATTGAGTTAGTGCATATAACTCGCTCTCGGGAATATTTTGATAATTTCGCCATGGGTGGTTTCCTCCACTATATGAATAAGGAGGATCAAAAGTAGAATCACCAACACCAAAACTCTCATAATTCCAAGATGCCATGTCTCTCAAGTCAAAAATAAAAATTAAAAAATAATCAAATACTAAAAAAGAAAATTCAAACTTGAAACCTAGCAATATGTACAACTAAAGCTACACCGTTAGTTCCCCGGCAACGGCACAAAAATTTGATCACGCCCAACTCTAGTCCTAAAAAGGATAAATGGTCGCTGTAAATATAATCCGGTCTAAAAGTCCGGAGTCGAATTCCACATAGAACTAAGGTTTCACTATAACTGTTCAATATCACTCGGAAGACAAGCTCGAACAATTCCTAAATTATAATATTAAGATTTTTATATCTAACTAATTAACTAACAAATTAAAGAAGTAAATTAAAAATTAGGGATACTAAGGGTTGGAGAAAAGATTAGGAGGTCTAGAGTTATAATATCCCCAATTGTCTGAATTCTTCCCGCTACGTCTTCTATAATTTCGCCTAAGTATTCTCTACCGACCGTGAGTACTTCTAGCGTCGTAATTCTCTCTCGAGCAACTACCACAATTTACTAGACATATTCTCTCGAACTACGCTAGCTGGCACTAATTCACCGCTCACTATGATCGCACCAAGATTTTGTTATTTCTAATCATGCCTTTAAATCCTCGGTATTGATCTCTCACATATGTTAAGATTGATGTTATTCAATAATTGCCTAAATATGTACCTTTTCTCAATCAATACACACTAAATAAGCATAGTCAATTGATGGTCATTCAATCAACAGCAATAAACACGTAGTTGAACAAGTAGAGAAATCCAACGGCTCAATTATATAAAAACATAACAAGAATTTATCCTACAAAAGTTTATATCAAAACTCTAGATAACAAATTAGTTATTTATAATAGTATGCATAACTACAATACTAAAATTCATAACCAATAAGGGAAATAGGAGGAAGGAAGTAAAAAACTCGTAGAAGAATTCTCCACCTTGCTTCTTGTGTGTTCTTATCTCCTTAGGTCGAATTCCCGATCTCCTCCCCTTAAAAATGATATTTAATGATTATTTATATGTGTAGGAAAAAAATCTAGACGAAATAATCAAGTCCAAAATCAAATAGAAGACATAATAGGCCTGAAACCCGAAATACCCTCGCGACACACCGCGCGTCGCGCGGTGAACCTCGCTGCACCCCTCGCGTCGCGAGGCAAAATGCCAGGAAAATCCTTCGCCTCGCCTGCTTCTGCTTCTGCTTCGTTAACTTGCTGCCTAACTTCTCTTTTCTTATCTTTTTTTTTTGTTGCTAATTCACTGCTTCGTTTTTCATTTCACTTCTTTTCAATTCTTTGCCTTAACTTCTTTTGTCTTCCTTTGTCCTCATTTGTTCTTTCTTCTTCCTCCTTTATTCTTTCTTTGTCATCAATCATTATCTTATCATTATATAATCATAAGCCCATTATTTTAGTGCATGAATTACACTTTAAATATTTACTTTGCTCCAATTTCATCTCCGATGTACCTATACCTAAAATAAACTCAATTAAATACACATATAATATAGTTTAGCATTAAAACTCTAAAACATAAGGTAAGTAATGCACTAAAAATATAAAATTATAGCCAAACATATATATATATATATATATCTTGTTGAAAAAAAAAATTAAAGCTTGAGCAAAAATTTACACATACTCGTACTTGATATTTACAATCTTTTGTATCCAATACATACTCATGACGAAATCAATGAAACACAATTTGCTAGAGGACATATTCTAACATTCTTGGGGTCCTTTTATTTAAATATTCATCCTTTTTAGAAAGATTTTTCATATTCTGCCTAAGTCATATATTCCATCCGTCCAAGTTTACTTGTCCATTATTGACTTACACATTCTTTTAAAAATAATAAATAATATGATAATTTTACTATATCACCCTTATTTAATATATATGAGAAAATGAAATGAAAATAAGTAATACTTAATAAGATGGGTAAATAGATATAAAATAGAAAATTATCTATTAATTTCCAAACTGAACGATTGTACTTGCAGTCAATCTTGAACTATTTTTCACTATCTTCAAGAATGTCACTAAATGGTACAAAACGTAGTAAACTGTACACAGTTGTACATTATCGTGATGAACAATACTTTTAACAGAATCTCAAGTTTGCTGCTATTAGAATTTATTATAACTACATGTATTAATTTAATACGAATGAAACAAAAACATTTATAACACAAGCCTCGAATATCATTTAAATATGGGGAGAATTGCTAGGAAATAAAATAAGGAGAAAAAGACACAGATATCGTAACAAGAAATTCTTAGAAAGATTCAATGATGGATTCTTTTTACAATATGATTGGCACAACGAGATAATAATATTTCTTTAGAGCTTTTGTTCATCAGTTATATTAATTTTCATCGATCCTTGTTGAGTAGTACCATACAAATTTAAGACACAATTAGCCGTTAGGAAATTGCAGATATATACTTCTTAACTTGTTGTAGAGGAAACAAGACGAAAAATAGAACATTAAATCTTTGTTAAGCATCTGATTATCCAATATGTTTGCTCAGCCTTACTTGACTAATCTAATAAACAAACAAATAAAGAATAATCAAAGGAGAAAGTTATCTGGATATATTAAAAGGCATTGTGGTATAGTGACATGTGGTTTAAATCCTAATTAAAGGAAAATTATTGAAACGGGAATCAAAATTTCAAGGATTATGGGGAATCCATCTATGTGCTTAGAAATTCCAAGATAGTCAATCAACAAAATCAAAATCTCAACATTTATTTTGTTAACAATATATTGAATATTAATTATAAAAGTTATATAGTTAGATCAAACAACAACAACAACAACCCAGTAAAATTCCACAAGTGGGGTCTGAGGAGGGTAGTATGTACGCAGACCTTACCCCTATCCCAAAGGCGTAGAGAGACTGTTTCCGAAAGACCCTTGACTCAAGATAATAAGAAAAATAAAAGGAGAGAATATTAGTTTCACCACAGAGATCATAGGAAAAATAAGAACATAAATTGCAGAAGAAAAATACAAGGCAGAAATGATAGCTAGTAAATAGATCTTGCACCGAAAAGAGAAAGTATTAAGACATGACAATGCCCCTAGTTATTTTAGACTAAAACCTTACCAGACTAGGCTCACAACGATAGCAAGTAACGCGAGACTCAACTACCCTACAACCGTAATAAAACATTATCATGAAAAGAAACATTATCCTAAAAAGAAAAGAAAACCTTCCAATTGCTTTCCTGCTAAGCCCAAGCTCAATTTAGTGCAGCCCATAGATAAGACTTTTGTCTATGAGCCAAATTGGGCTGGCACAAAGTCATAATGTTAAGGGCTTTTTTTATTTTTAACCCGCGCAAGAAACTATTTATATTATGTAGCCGAAAAACTGTATAAAATTTGTATAATTGTGATGACCCAAAAGGTCATCTTTTGTTTTAGAATCCGTTTTCGTGTTCTGAGGCCTTGAAAACCTCCTTTTATCTCTCCTCGATTTGCGTGCACAGTCCGAGCGCGATACCAAAAAGCTTTTGTGTGAAAAATTTAAGAAATAATGATTTTTGGCCTAAAAAGATGATTTTAGTTGACTTTGGTCAATATTTTGGGTAAACGGACCCGGACCCGTGTTCCGACGGTCCCCGAGGGTCCGTAGTAAAATATGGGACTTGGGCATATGCCCAGAACCGAATTTCGAGATCCCTAGCCCGAGAAATGAATTTTTGAAGAAAATTGTTTAGCTAAAAATGTAATGGTTTTTGAAAATTTAATAAGATTTGATCTTGTTGGTATCGGGCCCGTATTTTAGTTCCGGAGCCCGGTACAGGTCCGTTATGGTATTTAGACTTTATCTGTAAAATTTGGTGAAAAATGGAAGAGATTTGATGTAACTCGGACCCTTGGTTGAGAAAATAGAAATTTTGAACTATTTTAAGAATTTCATGAGTTTTGGTGTTGAATTCATAGTTCTAGATGTTATTTTGGCGATTTGATTACGTGAGCAAGTTCACATGATGTTTTAAAACTTGCGTGCATGTTTAGTTTGGAGTCCCGAGGGCTCGGGTGAGTTTTGGATTGGCTATAGAGTGTTTTGAGACTTAAGGAATTTGCTGGTGTGTTGCAGACCTGCAAACTCCGCAATGCGAGCATCGCATTTGTGAAGTTCTATCGCATTTGTGATCAGAGGGCAGAGAGGGGGACCTTCACATTTGCGAAGTATTGGTCGCATTTGCGAACCTGTGATCGCAAATGCGATACCTGCAACTGTGTAAAACACAACTTAGACGGGATTTTGAACTCATTTCTCAAATTTTCAAACCCTAAGCTTCCATAGGCGATTTTCCAAAGAAGAGTTTTTCCCCAAATCATAGTTAAACGATTTCTAACTCATTTCTTTCAATCTATTTCATCTTTTTACAAGATTTCATCACAAAATATAGGGATTTTTATGGGAAATTGGGTGTTTTTGAGTGAAGTTTAGGAATTTCGAAATTTGAGGAATTAGACCTCAAATTGAGGCCGCATTCCAAAACCAATTGCATATCCAGGCTCGGAGGTGAATGGGTAATTGGGTTATTGTCCGAACTTCGAGTTTTGACCAAGCGGGCCCGAGATCGATTTTTGACTTTTTGGAAAAAATGTTGGGAAATCTTTGATTATGCATTGGAATTGATTTCTTTAGCATTTATTGATGTTATTAAGTTAATTATGGCTAGATACGAGTGAATTGATGGTGCAATCGAGAGGTAAAGCGGTGGTTGAGCTTTAAAATACCTGTTGGCTTGAGTTAAGTGTTTGGTCTAACCTTGACTTGAGGGATTAGGGATTCCCGACTTGGTTGCTATGTGAGATATCATGTGTGTGGCGTATAGGTGTGGTGACGTGTACCTATGCGTCACCAAATTACTTGTTTAGCTTGTTCCCTTGCCCTGTTTCCCTATATTTTGCTCTCTTGTTTTACTTGCTACTTGCTTATCGATGCTTCCATGTCTAATTGTTTCATGTTAACTGTTGATTTTTCTATTGAAGTATTAATTGTTTCTTATCTTCGTTTTATTATCTTGTTGGATTATGTTGGTTATTGGTGCCTCATGGTACACCTAGGTTGGTCTCGCTGTATAATTAAACTGGTGATGTTTTACAGTTGTAGTGATATTCCATTGTGTTGGTTTGAGGAATAGGTGATGTGGAGGATTTGAGCTGATTTTGAAACACTTATCTTTATCTTGTGATTGGTGTTGTTATGTGTATATATATATATTGGTGTTGATATATATAATGGGATCGGGTTGCACGCCGCAACAGGAGGAATAAGGGTGAATATGATTGTCTGGTGAGATCGGGTTGCACGCCGCAAGAAGGAGTAATAAGGGTGGACAGGTGGGATCAGGTTGCGCACCGCAACAGGAGGAATAATGGTGATATATTGAGGAGTAATAAAGGTAGACTGGTGGGATCGTGTTGCACACCGCAACAAGGAGTAATAAGGGTAAATATTGATACTGTTGTTATTTATATGATGGGATCGGGATGCACGCCGCATCAGTTGTTATGTATTCATTTTTGTTGAGGTCCATTACTGTGATGTTCGAATATCCTTAAGGATTGGTTATAGCTGAATTCTTGTAGAATAGCTGAGTTTCGAACTTATTTAATGCCAGTTATTGCTTTATTTCCTTCTATATTTCCTTTCTGTTAGTATAAACTGTTGTAGGTTGTATATGTTGTATGCCCCGCCGTAGCCTCGTCATTACCTCGTCGAGGTTAGGCTCGACACTTACCAGTACATGGGGTCGGTTGTACTGATACTACACTCTATACTTTCTGTGCAAATTTCGAAGCTAGTGGCTGATCGAGAGGTTGGTTGCTATCATTGCTTTAAGGAGACCTAAGGTACTCCTGCAGGCATCCGCAGGCCCTGGCGTCCCCTTTTGTCTTTGTTGCATTTTGTTTTACTTTTCTCCGAGACAGATATATATTTTTCTTTCAAACCAATGTTTGTAATATTCGTAGACTGTTCGTGAGTTTTGACACCAGTCCTGGGTGGAATTTATTATGGTCTTTGTTATTAGTTAAAAGATAATCTTTTAAACTATGTTCTTCCGTATTTATTTCTGCTGATTTACTTTTGTTAAGTTCTAATTATTAAAAGATAAAGAAAAAAGGTAAAATATTATGTAGCGTTGGCTTGCCTAGGGAGTACAATGTTAGGTGCCATCACGGTCCCGACGGTGAGAAATTCGGGTGTTGACAAGTTGGTATCAGAGCTTTAGGTTGCTTAGGTCTCACAATTCACGGACAAGCTTAGTACAGTATGAGGGATCGGTACAGAGACATCTGTACTTATCCCTAGAGGCTACAGAGTTAGGAACAATTTCACTTCTATTCATCTCTGTCGTGCGATTTGATCTCTCAATACTAATTGAAGTCTCTACTCTGTTCTTTCACAGATAGTGAGAACATGTACAACTTCATCAGATGATCAGCAACTCGAGCCCCTAGTGGCAGCTCCTACGAGAGGCAGAGGACGAGGTTGAGGCTGAGGCAGGGGCAGGGCTCAACCCAGAGCTCGAGCACCAGCACCAGCAGCGGAGCCTCTCTGGCCCAAACCGTTCCAGTAGGGCCATCTCAGGTTCTAGAGGGGTTCATAGCTACCCCGGTACTTTAGGATGCTTTGGTCCGTCTATTGGGCCTTATGGAGAGTGTTACCGAGGCATGCATAATTACTGTAGCACCAGCCGTCTCTCGGGGCTGGAGGAGGAGCACAGACTCCTGCTACTCACACTTCGGAGCAAATGGCTCCCCAATTTCAGACTCCAGCGGCTCAGCCAGTTGGGGTAGTTCCGTCGGGTGTTGTAGCACAGACCGGTGATGGATCAGTTATGTCTTCGGAGGCTTTGTGGAGATTGTACAGGTTCACCAAGTTTTTCACTACTACCTATGGTTGTACATCTTTAGAGGATCCCCAGGACTATTTGAACAATTGTCACGAGGTTCTACTAAAAATGGGGGTAGTGGAGACCAATGGGGTTGAATTTGTTGCTTTTCATCTATCAGGTTTCGCTAAGAAATGGTGGAGGGATTTTTGTTTAGCTAGACCAGCTAGGTCACCTGCTTTGACTTGGGTTCTCTCAGCTATTTCTGGAGAAGTTTCTCCCTATCACTCAGAGAGAGGACTATCGAAGGCAATTTGAGCGCCTTCAGCAGGGTTCTATGACCGTCACTCAGTGCAAGATCAGATTTATTAACTTGGCCCGTTATGCTCTTCTTATACTTCCCACAGAGATAGAGAGAGAGAGTGTGAAGGTTTATTGGGGGACTCGCTCAACCTATCTGATTGCAGATGGCTAAGGAGACAGGGAGTGAGATTTCTTTCCAGGAGGCAGCCAATGTGGCCAGACGAGTTGAGATGGTTTTAGCTCAGGGGAGTGGTCAGGGGTTTGATAAGAGGTCGCGTCATTCCGGTGGATTCAGTGGGACCTCATCTAGAGGTCGAGGTACTTTTGGTAGAGGCCATCATCCCAGACCGTTTCATTCAGCGCTTCGGGCATCCCATGGAGCTTTATGGAGTTGTGGTCCTTATGTACCTCATTTAGGGCAGCCAGCCTACAGTGCATCGCCAGCTCCCATCAAAGAACCTCCTCTTCAGAGTTATTATCGCGATCAATCGGCCCGTCAGGGTCAGTCTCAGTTTCCTCAGCCGCAGTATTCATATGGATGTTTTGAGTGTGGTGAGTATGGGCATATCCGGAGGGCTTACTTGAGATTAATGGGTGTTCAATCGCAGCAGTAGAGTTCTTATGCCATAATTCCAGTACCGTCTGCCCAGCCAGCTAGAGGTAAGGGTCAAGGAACCAGAGGTAGGGTCCGCTAGAGGTAGAGGTCAGGCTATTAGAGATGGAGGCCAGACCGCTAGAGGTGGAGGCCAGCTAGCAAGAGGTCGTCCCAAGGATATGGTTCAGAGTGGTGGGGCCCAGCCTCGATGTTATGCTTTCCCAGCCAGGCCTGAGGCTGAGTCCTCCGATGCAGTTATCATATGTACTGTTTCGGTTTGTAGTAGAGATGTTTTAGTTCTGTTTGATCTAGGGTCTACATACTCCTATGTGTCTTCTTATTTTGCTTCATATTTGGTTGTATCTCGTGATTCTGTGAGTGCTCCCGTATATGTGTCCACGCCGGTGGGTGATTCTACTATTGTGGATCGTGTTTATCGTTCGTGTGTGGTTGTTATTGGGGGTCTTGAGACTATTATAGATCTCATACTCTTCGATATGGTGGATTTCGATGTCATTTTGGGGATGGATTGACCGTCACCTTATCATGCCATATTGGATTGTCACGCCAAGACCGTGACCTTAGCATTGCCAGGGTTGCCTCGATTGGAGTAGAGAGGGACTCTTAGTCATTCTATCAGTAGGGTTATTTTTTATATGAAGGCTCAGTGTATGGTTGAAAGGGGGTGTCTGCCTTATGTGGCTTATGTTCGTGATTTTAGTACTGAGGTTCCTTCTATGGATTCTGTACCAGTTGTTCAGGAGTTTCTAGACCTGCAGACCTGCCGGGTATGCCACCCGACAGGGATATTGACATTTGCATTGATTTGGCTCCGAGCACTCAGTCCATTTCTATCCTGCCATGCCGTATGACCCCGCTATAGTTGAAGGAATTGAAGGAGCAGTTGCAGGATTTGCTTGATAAGGGCTTTATTAGACCTAATGTCTCATCCTGGGGTGCTCTGGTATTGTTTGTTAAGAAGAAGGATGGATCGATGGGGATGTGTATAGATTATCGGCAGTTGAACAAAGTTACCATCAAGAACAAGTATCCATTGCCGAGGATTGATGATTTGTTTGATCAGCTTCAGGGTGCCAAGATATTTTTGAAGATTGATTTGAGATCTGGCTACCATCAGTTGATGATTAGGGCATCCGATGTCCCTAAGATAGCTTTTTGGACTCGATATGGGCATAATGAGTTCTTAGTAATGCCATTTGGGTTGACAAATGCCCCAGAACATTTATGGATTTGATGAATCGGGTGTTTAAGTCCTATCTGAATTCTTTTATGATTGTCTTTATTGATGATATTTTGATCTACTCCCGCAGCCGAGAGGAGCATGAGCAACATCTTCGAGTCGTTCTTCAAACTCTGAGAGACAGTCAATTGAATTCTAAGTTTTCGAAAGAGTTTTGGTTGAGTTCAATTGCTTTCTTGGGTCACATTGTTTCAGCAGAGGGTATTCAAGTGGATCCTAAGAATATTGAGGCAGTGAAGGACTGGCCTAGACCCACGTCAGCTATAGAGATCTAAAGTTTCTTGGGTTTGGCAGGTTATTACCGTCGGGTTATGGAAGGGTTTTCATCTATAGCAGCCTTGATGACTAGGTTGTCCCAGAAGGGTGCCCCGTTCAGGTGGTCGAACGAGTGTGAGACGAGCTTTCAGAGGCTCAAGACATCTTTGACTACGGTGTCGATATTGGTTTGCCCACAGGTTCAGGTACAGTATATTGTGACGCATTTCGTATTGGACTTGGTGCGGTGTTGATGCAGAATGGCAAGGTTATTGCATATGTTTTGCGGCAGTTGAAGATTTACGAGAAGAATTATCCAGTTCATGATTTGGAGCTAGCAGCCATTGTTCACGCGCTGATGATTTGAAGGCATTATTTATATGGCGTGTCGTGTGAGGTGTTCACGGATCATAAGAGTCGCTCGGGTTTCATTATTTGAGCGTATCAGAGATCGGCTGTATGATGACCCTCATTTGATAGTCCTTAGGGACACAATGCGGCACGGTGGTGCCAAGCAGGTTACAGTTAGAGATGATGGAGTTTTGAGGATACAAGGTTGTGTTTGTGTTCCTAATGTGGATGGACTTCGTGAGTTGATTCTAGAGAGGCCCATAGTTCCCAGTATTCTATCCATCAGGCGTTGCTAAGATCTATCAGGATTTGCGATAGCATTATTGGTGGAAAAGGATGAAGAAGGATATTGTTGCATATGTAGCTTGGTGTTTGAATTGCCAGCATGTAAAGTACCAGCATCAGAGACCTGGTGGTTTGCTTTAGAAGATTGAGATTCTTGAATGGAAGTGGTAGCGTATCACCATGGACTTAGTTGTTGAACTCCCATGGACTCAGAGGAAGTTTGATGCAGTGTGGGTTATTGTGGATTGGCTAACTAAGTCAACTTATTTTATTCCCGTGGCAGTTTCCTATTCTTCGGAGTGGTTGGCAAAGATCTATATCCGTGAGATCGTTCGTCTTCATGGTATGCCCGTGTCTATCATCTCTGATCGAGGTACACAGTTTACCTCGTATTTATAGAGGGCAGTGTAGCGTGAGTTGGGTGCGCAGGTCGAGTTGAGCACAACATTTCATCCTCAGACGGATGGACAATCTGAGTGTACTATTCAGATTTTGGAGGATATGCTTCGCGCCTCTATTATTGACTTTGGAAGTTTTTGGATTAGTTCTTGCCGTTAGCGGAGTTTTCCTACAACAACATCTATCAGTCGAGCATCCAGATGACTCCCTATGAGGCATTATATGGTAGACGGTATCGATCGCTAGTTGGGTGGTTTGAGCCGGGGGAGGCTCGGTTGTTGGGTACAGATTTAGTACAGGATGCCTTGGATAAGGTTAAGATCATTCAGGATAGACTT
The DNA here is from genome assembly GCF_000393655.2 of Nicotiana sylvestris. Taxonomy (NCBI): domain Eukaryota; kingdom Viridiplantae; phylum Streptophyta; class Magnoliopsida; order Solanales; family Solanaceae; genus Nicotiana; species Nicotiana sylvestris. The sequence continues at coordinate 201,021,719 of NC_091064.1, read as the reverse complement.
CGTACAACTTAGTCCAGGCAATAGAGTTATGCCGACCGTAACGTTCGTGATGTGACATTCATGGTCAGAGAGCGAGTGTTGCTTCGGGTTTCGCCCATGAAGGGCGTGATGAGATTTGGGAAGAAGGGCAAGCTAAGCCCTAGGTTTATCGGACCTTTTGAGATCCTTGATCGAGTGGGAGATGTGGCTTACAGACTTGCGTTGCCGCCATGTTTATCAGCTGTGCACCCAGTATTTCATGTGTCCAGGCTTCAGAAGTATCACAACGATCCATCCCACAAATTAGACTTCAGCAGTTTCCAGTTGGACAAGGATTTGACCTATGAGGAGGAGTCGATAGCCATTTTAGACAGGCATGTTCGTTAGTTGAGATCCAAGAGTTATCCTTCCGTTCGTGTGTAGTAGAGAAGTTAGCCTATTGAGGCAGCTACTTGGGAGTTTGAGTCCGATATGAGGAGCAGGTATCCCCACTTTTTCACCGACTCAGGTACTTTTGTATGTCCGTTCGAGGACGAACGGTTATTTTAGAGGTGGAGAATGTGATGATCCAACATGTCATCTTTTGTTTTAGAATCCGTTTCCGTGTTCTGAGGCCTTGAAAACCTCCTTTTATCTCTCCTCAATTTGTGTGCGTAGTCCGTGCACGATACCAGAAAGTTTTTGTGTGAAAAATTTAAGAAATAATAATTTTTGGCCTAAAAAGATGATTTTAGTTGACTTCGGTCAATATTTTAGGTAAACGGACTTGGACCCGTGTTCCGACTATCCCGAAGGGTCCGTAGTAAAATATGGGACTTGGACGTATGCCCAAAATCGAATTTCGAGGTCCCTAGCCCGAGAAATAAAATTTTTGAAGAAAACTGTTTAGCTGAAAATGTAATGGTTTTTGAAAATTTAATAAGATTTGATCTTATTGGTATCGTGCCCGTATTTTGGTTCCGGAGCTCGGTATAGGTTTGTTATGGTATTTAGACTTTATCTGTAAAATTTGGTGAAAAATGGAAGAGATTTGATATAACTCGGACCCTTGGTTGAGAAAATAGAAATTTTGAACTATTTTAAGAATTTCATGAGTTTTGCTGTTTAATTCATAGTTCTAGATGTTATTTTGGCGATTTGATCACGTGAGCAAGTTCACATGATGTTTTAAGACTTGCGTGCATGTTTAGTTTGGAGTCCCGAGGGCTCGGGTGAGTTTTGGATTGGCTATAGAGTGTTTTGAGACTTAAGGAATTTACTGGTGTGTTGCAGACCTGCAGACTTCACAATTGCGAAGTCTAGCTCGCAAATGCGAGCATCGCATTTGCGATCAGAGGGCAGGGAGGGGGACCTTCGCATTTACGAAGTTCACTGTCGCAATTGCGACTTGAACAATGGCTGCATTTGCGAACAAATGTTCGCATTTGCGAAGGCATTTGGTTAGGCCAAGCTTCGCATTTGCGAAGTATTGGTCGCATTTACGAACCTACAACTATGTAAAACACAACTTAGACGAGATTTTGAACTCATTTCTCAAATATTCAAACCCTAAGCTTCCATAGTAGATTTTCCAAAGAAGAGTTCTTCCCCAAATCGTAGGTAAACGATTTCTAACTCATTTCTTTCAATCTATTTCATATTTTTGCAAGATTTCATCATAAAATCTAGGGATTTTCATGGGAAATTGGGTGTTTTTGTGTGAAATTTAGGAATTTCAAAATTTGGGGAATTAGACCTCAAATTGAGGTCGGATTCCAAAACTAATTGCATATCCGGGCTCGGGGGTGAATGTGTAATCAGGTTTTGGTCCGAACTTCGAGTTTTGACCAAGCGGACCCGAGATCGATTTTTGACTTTTTGGAAAAAATGTTGGGAAATCTTTGATTATGCATTGGAATTGGTTTCTTTATCATTTATTGATTTTATTAAGTTCATTATGTCTAGATATGAGTGAATTAGTGGTGGAATCAAGAGGTAAAGCGGTGGTTGAGCTTTGAAATACCCGTTGGCTTAAGGTAAGTATTTGGTCTGACCTTGACTTGAGGGATTAGGGATTCCCGACATGCTTGCTATGTGAAATATCATGTGTGTGGCGTATAAGTATGGTGACGAGTGCCTATGTGTCACCAAATTACTTGTTTAGCCTGTTCCCTTGCCCTATTTCCCTATATTTTGCTCTCCTGTTTTACTTGCTACTTTCTTATCGACGATTCCATGTCTAATTGTTTCATGTTAACTGTTGATTTTCCTATTGAAGTATTAATTATTTCTTAGCTTCGTTATATTATCTTGTTGGATTATGTTGGTTATTGGTGCCTCATGGTACACCTAGGTTGGTCTCGATGTATAATTAAGCTGGTGAAGTCTTACAGTTGTAGATATATTATATTGTATTGGTTTGAGGAATAGGTGTTGTGGAGCTAATTTTGAAACACTTGTCTTTATCTTGTGATTGGTGTTGTTATATATATATATATATATATATAGGGATCAGGTTGCACGCTGCAACAGGAGGAATAAGGGTGAATATGATTGTCTGGTGGGATCGGGTTGCACGCCGCTACAAGGAGTAATAACGGTAGACAGGTGGGATTGGGTTGCGTGCCGCAACAAGAGGAATAAGGGTGATATATTGAGAAGTAATAAGGATGGACTGGTGGGATCGTGTTGCATGCCCCAACAAGGAGTAATAAGGGTGAATATTGATATTGTTGTTGTTTATATGATGGAATCGGGATGCACGCCACATTAGTTTTTGTTAAGAGGTCCATTACTATGATGTTGGAACACCCTTAAGGATTGGTTATAGCTGAATACTAGTAGAACAACTGGGTTCCGAACTTATTTAATGCCAGTTATTACTTTATTACCTTCTGTATTTCCTTTCTGTTAGTATAAACTGTTACAGGTTGTATATGTTGTATGCCCTGCTGTAGTCTCGTCACTAACTCATCGAGGTTAGGCTCGGAATTTACCAGTACATGGGGTCGATTGTACTGATACTGTACTCTGCACTTTCTGTGCAGATTTCGGAGCTAGTGGCTGATCGAGAGGTTGGTTGCTATCACTGCTTTCAGGAGACCCAAGGCAGTACTGCAGGCGTCCGCAGGCCCTGGCGTCCCCTTCTATCTTTGTTGCATTTTGTTTTACTTTTCTCTGAGACAGATGTATATTTTCCTTTCAAACCAATGTTTGTAGTATTCGTAGACTGTTCGTGAGTTGTGACACCAGTCCTAGGTGGAATTTATCACGGTTTTCGTTTTTAGTTAAAAGATAATCTTTAAAACTGTGTTCTTCCGCATTTATTTCCGATGATTTACTTTTGTTAAGTTCTAATTATTAAAAGATAAATGAAAAAGGTGAAATATTCTGTAACGTTGGCTTGCCTAGCGAGTACAATGTTAGGCGCCATCACGGTCCTGACGGTGAAAAATTGGGGTCGTGACAATAATTTTTGTATATGACATATAAAATATATATATATACAAAAAATATATATTTTTCAGCTATTATTTTTAGAGCAGCTATTCAATGTCATTTTCCTAATATTAATATTTCTGGTATTACCTTGGACTTTCCATATTCCTCCCCCCAAACCCTAGGGGTGGGCATCTATCGGCGGTTTGGTTATGAATATTATTGGTTTAGCATTGTTTACCGTAAAAATGGTAATAACAATTAAATTTGATTTAGTGGTTATAAAAATACGTGATCTATTTTTATGCTAGTTGTTAGACAATTGATGCTATGTGAAAGACCTAGAAACGAGACAAGAGCTTAAGAGGAAGGTGATAATCAAACCGAATGGTCAACAATCGGGGCCTCGAGCTTGCTTATTCGGGGGCCTTGAAGTCGAGTCTGATGCTCGGCTGGTGCTATCGAGGATAGTCGATGGATGACTAACAGTTATAATAAAATCAACGACGGCTCTTTTTGGCCAATAATAAGCAATAAATGAAGAACAATGGATAGAACAGAATAAATATAAGCAATAAATGAAATGATAAGACAAAAAGAATGTGTTAGAGAGTAGAGAGAATGTTCTTATGTATTTAGTATTGAGCAACGGGTGTGTACAAAATGATAAAGATCCCCTTTATATATATGAGGGGAAATCCTAACATAGTACAAATACATTTATTACAAAGATATGGAGATGGGACAACTAGTTAATTCCATGATGCGGGCTCAGATTAGCCTGACAGATTTTGTCAGCTCTAGCTACATGCCTTGGGAACTCCTCACTTTCTCCTCGTAACCGTTGATCCGTATTGCTCCGAGGTCGAGCGTCGATGGACCTCATCCATCGTTATATCCTATACTCAAGGCCCGTGGCCTTAAGGCTGCATGTTGGCGCTCTCATCATTCACGCCATGGACCATTTATAGAACTCTCCCTTACCGAGCGAGATTGTGCTGATTTGTTGTTGTTGTTGTTGACCCGAGGTGATGAGAGAGAAATCTCAAATTATCCTCGCATTATAGGATATGAGGATTACAGTCTTCTACTTATCTCTCCTGACTACCTGGTGCGATGCCTCAATCCTTTCGCTTTTTGTGGAGTGAGGTAGTTTTATCTACTGACTGTTGCATCCCGCAACGGTGTAAGGTCTCAAGAAGTGGCTTCACGATAGTAGTCCTGACGAGACCCATACTCGCCAGATTTTTCACCCAGCCACCTCTTCATCCCTCTCCGCTCCTACAACTTTTCCTTCTTCTTCATTTTCTCCATTGGAGATGTCATTTCGGAAGATTGGGGTGAGGCCCTCGAAGAGATGGTGCTCGAAGATACTGCAGCCGAGGATGCGCCCCTGATATTAGCTTAGACTTTTGGCTTTTATTATATATGTACCTTTTTACTTCTTTGTTTATGTGTAAGGACCCCCTGTGGGCTTTTGTAATCACATGTTTATGAATATAAAAATTTCTCTTTTATTTGCCTCTAATTTATGCTATATTTCTTTTTATCTATGCTTGTGGAGAATTTGAATGTATGACCCCACCGATTGGTGCAAATATCGAGCATGGGTGTGAGTATTCCTTCTGACTTTTGATTGATTAACTCGGCTCCCCGTAGAACCCTTTGTTGTTCCTAAGACCGAGCCCAATTCAGATTAATAAACTTGGGTCGTTGGGGACCTGACTTCGAGCTAAATGAGAATAAGGCTTCGAACTCTCAGAACAAGACTTAGCCTTTAGACCCCGCGATAATTTTCGAGGGGGGATTTTCTCGGAAGCCAGAGAATAGAAATTGCCTTTAGGTTTTCGAGAGCAGTCCCCGAGTGGAGGTTTGCTCAAACTCGGAATACCTGAAAGCTTGTTTTGAACTTATTGTATATACCCTTAGAGCATTGCAGATAGATCCCGGATGAGGGTCTATGCGGGTTTGGATTGTACTTCGAGGCCAAGACCGTGCGAGTAGGTTCTCAGAGCTTATCCTTTTTCGAGAGAGAATCCCTCGAGATCGGATACCATCTCGAGTCTCGTAATGGTATTAATGGCCCCTTAGAGCATATCTTCTTCTTAGCAGAGGACCTCGAGATCAGGTAACATCTCGAGGCTCGTTTGACGCCAATGGCTTTCTGGAGCCTATCTTCTTTTTATGGAGGTCCTCGAGATCAGGTACCATCTCGGGACTTGCAATGATGCTAATGGCCTTCTGGAGCCTGACTTCCTATTTATGGAGGTCCTCGAGATTGGGTACCATCTCGGGACTTGCAATGATGCTAATGGCCTTCTAGAGCCTGACTTCCTTTTGATGGAGATCCTAGAGATCGGGTACCATCTCGGGACTTGGTTGATGCGGGGGTATCTGACCCCAAAATGTCGCATGACGGCATCGAGTGTATGATATAGTTATGAAGAAACCGAGGTAGTTCTGCTGGTGCATCTTCCCAGGCTAAAAATGGCTTAGTTGGCGTTTTCAATTGGCCTTTGAGGCAGGCGGATAGTCGTTGCTTTTTCCATATATAGGATTGTTTTCGCCCTTTTGGAGATTCCGTTATTCCGCCTAGTTACCCTCTTTTAAGGAATTCTCCTTCCCTGCGTTAGGTCCTTCATCACTCTAGTTTTGGCAATCTTGCTCAAATTCCCACTCCAATTCTCTAGTTTTACCACAGTCATGGCTGCTGTATCGGGGCCCGCTCGGCAAGGAGAAGGGAGTTCCGCCTCTGGGCATTTTGTTTCGAGGGGGGATCTTCTTGAGTGGGCGAGGAAGGATTGTGGATGGGGGAAAGAGGTAGTACTACGGGTACCTTCCCCGAAAGAGAGCATCATAGAGCATGCCGAAGGGTTTTTGAGCGTGTATACGTACCCCTTTATGCTGGGCCCCGTTGATAGGGCTGTGCTAGACTTTTTTCGAAAATACCAGGTTACCTTGGTGCAGATTCATCCGTCGTTTTGGTGTACGCTATTGATGATAAAGTTCTTTGAGGAGCAAACAAGGCTCGAATTCACCCTAAGTCATCTCATCAGGCTGTTTCGGCCTTTTCACCATCGAGGTCTGCTAACCCTGCGATGCCGATCCACCACGCCTTTTGTCATTGATGATGAAGAAGACGGAGATTGGGGATGGATGAGCCGATTCGTCTGGGTACGGACTGTCGATAGTATTCTAGTGGAGTTTCTGCTATTTCCCGAGGAATGGAATTTTACACGTAAGTGGTACACCCGTGCCTTCGTAATTCTATTTATGGCAAAGGCGAGCCCCGTAAATGCGCCTTATTTTCTTTTTTTTGCAGCGATTTCATGGATGTCGGGGGAGGTTCCCGATCTGCTAGATTGGGTTCGGAAGTTGGCGACCCATTGGCGTAAGTGGCGAGCTTTATCTAAGGATAAGTGGGAGGAAAAACACCACGGTATGTGCTATGTGATTTACTCCCCCTATTTTCTTCTCGGAAGGGCGCTTTTCTTTCTACATACTAACTCCGTCATCGTGGGCATTGGGGAGTCCCTCAAAGTGAGGTCCTGCCCTTTATCGAGTCGAGTAAGATGAGTCCGTCCTGGAGGCTTAGAGAGGGCGTTTCAGTCGATCCTGCAGCTACCGAGGTCTCGGGCTTTAGAGGAACGATCCCTCCTCCATTGCCATCTTTCTTTACCATCGAAGGCATTCCGAGGAAGGAAGGCTCTTCGCTGCCTGCTTCTTCTCCCATCGAAGTTACTCTGAGGGGTGTTTGGCGCCAAGAGACGCATATATCGAACGATCATGTAATAAACTGGGGCAATTATACCGAGGTAGATGGAGCCAGCCTAGTAGATGTGCATTCAACTCTTGAGGAAGCTCAACAGTTTTACTCGGAGTTAGGTTCGAGCCGTTCGTACTGGTTTTGTAGCTTTGTAATTTTCACTTTCTTACCACATTTCCCTTCCGCAAGCTTTTAACAAGCTCAAATCCGAGTTGCTTCGCCGTGAGGCCAGGCTGCAAAAAGCCATAGATGGGGAGAAATCTCTCAGACTTCTTTGTGATGAAAAGGAAGATGAGTTGGCACACCTGTGGTATGAGGCGAGTCGCATTTTGAACTACGAGAGCTACTTCAAGGAGCGGGTAACTTCTGTTTCAAGGGAACATATATTTCTTCTTCTAGCTCCTGAGGCTATTATTTTGTTTGTTTGAGTTGCGGAAAAAGATGGAGGACCTGGATCGCCTTCAGAACAAAGTTGGCCCAGCCAAGCGCGAGTATGATGAGTTAAAGGCTCATGCCGACGTTCAGGCTTCAGCGGGGGAGGGTGCTCTGTCTAAAGCCTCTGCCTTTGAGGTTCAACTTTGCTTAGCTCGTGATAATAGCTTGGTTCGAACAAATATGATTACAAATCCAGAATATGAGCTCTTGAAGATAAATGCCAAGGTTGTGGATGCTCGGGCTGAAGCTGGGATGAGTCGAACTAAGGCTGACAAGAAAATGGCGGTCTACTTGAAGGACACTGCCAATGCTTAAGACGAGCTGAGAAGGATTCTTGATTGCGAGGACAGGAGTAAAGAGTATGCTAGGTGTAAATCTCGAAGGGAAACACTCCAGGAGATCCATGCTAGGGGTTTCGATCTCTCGAAAGAGATAAAGCAGGCGAAGATAGAGGAATATGATGCTAAGCTCCTTCTGTCTGATTCTGAAGACAACGAAACAGAGGCCGATGGGCCATAGCCCCCGAGGGGGATATAGATTAGGCCTTCCTTTTCTTGTTTTGTCTATAGTGTCTTCAGGGAATTCTGATACTTGTATTCCTTCATGTGCATGTATAAAAGGAAAACCTTGCGGTTTTATATCTCCTGCATTTATTTTCTCCTTGATTTTAGCCAGATGAACTGGTCTTTGAGTTGAAAGGAATCTTTAGATTTGTGGTGTGGCCCTGGGGCTCATTAGGCTGGCCCGTAGGCTCTTACGTGCTTGGTTGATGCGACCTTTTAGTATAACCTGGTGTTCGAGCTCTTACACTTGTGCTCTTAGGTATATTTAGTCAACTATTTTGGGTTCAGTCTCCGAGTCGAGTATCGACTCGAGCTTATTTGACCCCCAAGTTTTTGAATTTCAAGCTGGCCCTTTTGCGTGGGCTGATGACAGTGGCTCTTACACCTTGGGTCGATGCAACCTTTTATGTGGGCTGGCAACAGTGGCTCTTATGCCTTGGGTCGATGCGACCTTTTATGTGGGCTGACAATAGTGGCTCTTATGCCTTGGGTCGATGTGACCTTTTATGTGGGTTGGCAACAGTGGCTCTTATGCCTTGGGTCGATGCGACCTTTTATGTGGGCTGGTGACAGTGGCTTTTACGCCTTGTATAAGCTTTATGTTTCCCTCGATAAGGATTTTTTGAAATAATGTTTGTCTGACACTTCGACGGTTTAATAAAAACTTCAATTGTGAGTTGTTATATGGCAATGATTGAGCACCTCGGGAGGTTTGGCTCGGTGGCTGAGTATCTTGAAGCCTATGTTTAGGAGCTGACATGGTCAAAGCTCTTTTGCCTATGTCGAGGGTAGTCTGTTTAACCGGTTCTTTTCGAAGTAAATTCGAAGTAATTGAAGGCCTGTGATTTTATAGCTACGGTCGGGCATCTCTGAGTCGCGTTAGTTTGGCTGGTACACCCTTTTGGCCGGAGCCATTTGTGTTTGGCCGGAGCCTTTCAGTCCCGAGTGAAGTAGTTTCGGCATCTATATCGAGGTTATGCCTTTTTAGGGTCTTACAAGTTTGATATATAGCCTTAACTCTGAGATCGGGTTTATGCCTTTAGTAAGGTCTTACAAGTTTTACATGCCCTTGAGGTCTTGCAGTTTTGGATACTTGGTACAAGTATGCTTCATGCCTTGCTTGAGGTCTTATAGATATTGTCATTGCCTTATATAGGTCTTACGAGACCGAGGCTGCCCGCATGTGGTCTTATGGCCTCGGGCTTTGATAAGTTGATAGAGATGGCGATTGACGGCAATCCCCAAGTCTTCGAGGATTTCTCGGCTCAGGAGCCATTTTTTGTAGACTTGGTATTGCCTCATCAAGGGCTTACAATTTCGGAGTTTCTGATCCAGAGGTCATGTGGCCTTGCGTTTTCGATGCCAGTCCCCGAGTGTTCGGGACTTTTCTGGCTCTGGAGCTATTTTATGATCTCGATGTTGCCTTATTGAGGGCTTACGAGTTAGGAGCTCCGACCTGGGGGTTGTGTTGTTTTTATTTGTTGGCACCAGTCCCCGAGTGTTTGGGACGTTTTGACAGAGGAGACATTTTTGCAAAAATACCGAATTCTTTTGAAGCGTGAAATGTTTCGATGGAAAGTATTCTTCGATTACATGGTACAAGCATACATGTTTTCACTTCCAGAGGCCTGGCTACTCTATATAGACATGGTTCGCTCGACCATTTGGCCCGGTACATCATTTTCCTATCGAGACCCCATTTGGTGTATCTCGACTTCTCCGAGTAGGTGACCTTTCGGGGGATGCCCCCCAGTATTTGAGGCTGATTGAGAAGGAAGCCTTGAATACTTGTTGAACATTCCTTAGGTAGCGCATAGGTGTTGCCTCGTTAAAAACCTTGCCAGTAAAACCCTTTTCTGGATAAAAACCCGATCGAAGGAAAAGAGTGCAACGTATGCTTTTGGGACCTAAGGTCTTCGAGTTGGAAAGTACTTTGACCTTTTCGACCGGATACCTACACTCAGGTTAGTGTAAAATGTAATTGAAAAAGGGAGACGTCCATACCTTAGTGCTGACGGCGCTTCGGATCTTGGTGTGATTCAATCATTTGTTATGAGGACTCGGTACGGTCCTTTGTTTCGTTTAGTCGGACGTAGATGAGAATGTAACTTGTTATTTTATTGTTTGTTTATCCTTTGGCTCCTTCGATGGTGGAGGTATTGGTGTCGGTGCTACATCATGCACCGCGAACATTTCCTTTGTGCATGCTGCTCCCCGTAGACGGTTTTTATCCCATACTTTGTCGGGAATTTCATCATTTGATGGAGGGTAGATGGTACTGCTCTCATGCAGTGTATCCACGGACTTTCGAGCAAGGCGTTGTACCTCATGTATCCTTCGATGACATGGAATTTGGCATTTTGGATTGTGCCATCCACATTGACTGGGAGGTTGATTTCCCCTTTCGTTGTTTCGCTCTCCATGTTGAATATGTTGAGAACTCGAGAGGAGGGCACAATTTGGTCAAGCAGTCCGAGCTGCTCTACCATCCTCGACTTGATAATATTGGTTGAGCTACTTGGATCCACAAGTACACGTTCAATTTGAAATGTATTTTCAAGGAAAGAGATTACCAGTGCGTTGTTGTGAGGCTAAGACAAGGTCTCAATGTCCTCGTTGCTGAATGTGAGATCATCCTCAGGTATGTAACCCTGAGATCGTTTTCTCTAGTGATGGATATTTTTTTTCTTCTCATCATGGGCTTCTATGGGTATGTATGCCTCCCAGAGTCATGTGGATGACATGTTGTGGCTCATTCGTTTCGTTCTTCTTGGTCTTCTCTCTTTCCCGGAACTGAATTTTGGCCCGATCGCTGAGGAATTCTCAGAGGTGACCTTTGCTGAGTAGTCAGGCTACTTCTTCCCGGAGCTGGTGGCAATCCTCGGTCCTGTGTCCGTTTGTGTTGTGAAATTCACACACTAAGTTACGATTTCTTTGCGAAGGGTCTGATTGCACAGGCCTAGGCCACTCGGTGTCTCTGATTTTACTGATAGTGAATACGATGTCTGAAACATCGACATTGAAGTTGTATTCTGACAAGTAAGGTACCTCCATCGGCCCTATGTACCTATCGAACCCAGCTCTGCTGGCAGGTCCCCAAGGATTCTGGCCTTGGTCCATCCTTCGATCATTGTGGGGTATGTTACGCCTCAGGGCGTTTCTTCTATCTTCAATATATGGTTGGTATCTTTCTTTGTTCTGTTTCGACTCCTTTAACAGAAGCCTGCTTGGGTGCACCAAGCCCAAGGGGGCTCCTAATTGGTCATCCTCGACCCTGATCTTCGACTGGTATCGGTTGTGGATGTCCGACCAGGTCACGACTGGGTATTTAACTAGGTTCTATTTCAGCTGCTTTGAAGCCACCGAGCTTCGTTCATTAAGACCTTGAGTGAAGGCCTGCACTGCCCAGTCGTCGGAGACTGGTGGTAGTTCCATTCGTTCCATTTGAAAGCGAGATACGAACTCTCGCAACATCTCATTCTCCCTCTGCTTGATCTTGAAGACGTCGGATTTCCTGGTTGCTACCTTGATGGCACCAGCATGTGTCTTTATGAAAGAATCTGCCAGCATGGCAAATGAATCTATTGAGTTCGGGGCCAGGTTGTGATACCACATCATTTCCCCTTTAAAAAGCATTTCTCCGAACTTTTTCAGTAGGACGGACTTGATCTCGTCATCCTTTAGGTCGTTTCCCTTCACAACACAAGTATAGGCAGTAACGTGCTCATTGGGGTCTGAGGTTCCATTATATTTCGGAAGGTCTGGCATTCTGAAGTTCTTTGGAATGGGTTTTGGAGCCGCTTCCTATAGGAACGATCTTTGTATGAACTTCTTCGAATCCACACCTTTCAGGATCAGGGGTGCGCTCGGAGTTTGGTCGACCCTGGAGTTGTAGGTCTCTACCTTTTTGTCGTTGACTTCTATCTTCTTCTCGCCCGACTCAATCCTCTTTGTGAGGTCCTCGAGCATCTTTACGATAGCGGGGTCGGCTACCGACTTGTTTTTGCTTGATCTCTCTGGTAAATGCTCGGTTGGGGGAACCGTCCTCGGTGCTACCGTGCTGGGAGTTTTCTGGTGACTTTGCAGCTGAGCAATAGGTAGCTGTTGTGCCTGCAACATTTCAAATACGTGAAGGCTAACCTCCCGTTCTTACCTAACCGGGGTTTTCTGAGCCTCTTGTTGGTCTCCTTGGTGCACGCTCCTGTTAGTGTGGGAGCTTATATCGACGTGTTGGGCGTCATGTGAGACTACGTCCACTGAAATTGGTTCTGGTGCATTCTCAGGGTTTAGCGTTGGTACACCAACACCTAGAACATCCACATTGTTCTCTCCATGGTTCTCGAGATTGTTGTTGACCGAGTAAGACATTTTGACCTGAAATCAAAGATCTTAGACAAGGAAAAGTGTGAAAGATAACTTGCGTTATGTAGTTAAACCAGCAAGAAAATAATCACTATTATTTTTAGCCCCACGGTGGGAGCCAAATTGTTTACCATAAAAATGGTAATAATAATTAAATTTGATTTAGTGGTTCTAAAAATACGTGATATATTTTTATGCTAGTTGTTAGACAATTGATGCTATGTGAAAGACCTAGAAACGAGACAAGAGCTTAAGGGAAAGGTGATAATCAAACCAAATGGTCAACAACCGGGGCCTCGAGCTTGCCTATTCGGTGGCCTCGAGGTCGAGTCTGATGCTCGCCTGGTGCTATCGAGGATAGTCGATGGATGACTAAAAGTTATAATAAAATCAATGACAGCTCTTTATGGCTAATAATAAGCAATAAATGAAGAACAATGGATAGAACACAATAAATATAAGCAATAAATAAAATAATAAGACCAAGAGAATGTGTTAGAGAGTAGAGAGAATATTCTTATGTATTTAGTATTGAGCAACAGGTGTGTATAAAATGACAAGGATCCCCTTTATATATATGAGGAGAAATCCTAACATAGTACAAATACATTTATTACAAAGATATGGAGATGGGACAACTAGTTAATGCCATGATGCGGGCTCAGACTAGCCTGACAGACTTTGTGCGCTCTAGTTACATGCCTTGGGAACTCCCCACTTTCTCCTTGTAACCGTCGGTCCGTACTGCTCCGAGGTCGAGCGTCGATGGCCCTCGAGGGATGAAACTCGACCGTGATTTTGAGCCTTCGAGACGTCGTAACGATGGAAAATTGGACCCTCCGATTTTACCGTATACAAGCATATTGAATATCAGTTTATAAATTTGATAAACCGATAACCGAACCGATAAGATATCGATTATCGATTATTGGTTAATCGGTTATCAGTTTACCCAATAAGATAACTCAATCCAAAGTTATGCAAAAAAGAGAAGACAATTCACTGGAGTTAAGCAAAAAAGAGAAGAATTCACATGTAATATACTACCCATTTCTGCGTTCTGTCTAGTGGCCACAAATTGAATAGTACTAATTCTTCAACAACAATTGTCCAAATACATTAATAATAATACAAAGTAGTAGCAATTTCACCTTAAAATTAACAAGTCCAAATATATAGTACTAACAGTCCAAGATAAACTGGATGTTGTTTGTGAAATGCCTAACTTGAAAAAGAAACCATATAGCAAAACTTTGATCTGTGCATGGGTAATACTAACACAGAAATGAAAAACACCTAGAAGGCAAGAAAATGTTGTCCTGTTGTCAAAGCTCAGTGTACTGTATAGAAGAATAATGTTCACAAATATCCCCAAAACTGGCGAAGATTGTCGATTGAGAATTGATAAGTGCGAAGAGAAATTGGTAGTAGGTATAGGCTGCACAACGTGAGCTCACAAAATTAAGAAACGAAAATAAAAAAATTAAGAATCACTAACAATCAAAAATACCAATATAAAGATGAATTTTGTTATAAAAGTTAAAAGCCTAATGTACAAGACTAAAGACTTACGCTAGGAGTAATTAGTAAGGTCTATAAAGAATGAAGATGAAGCAAATGAAGAGTGTGGCTGAGAAAGAATAGGAGAGAATGAACTGAAGCCCTAGCATATGTATATACTCAATGATAAAGTCGTAATTTATTAATTCTTATTGGGTTATCGGTTACCCCATTAACAAAATTGGCAAACCGAGGCCCGAACTGATAATCTAATAGCGAAAAAATTCTAAACTGTTACTGAACCGTTTACCCAATAACCCGATACGGATAACCCAATAAACAATTAACGGTTTGGGTTATCGATTTTACCCGATATATGTCCAGCCCTACCAAAGCCCCAAACACACTCGTGTTTCCAATAGATAAGTCCCGCATGCCCCACTGGAATAAGGAAGGAAATGGAGAAGTGCACAAACAATCATTCTTAGGGATATTATTTGGGGTTCAGCCCATATTTATTTTGTCCTAAAATTTTGAACTAAAAATCTTAATTTAAGGACAATTCAAGACATATATGTCCCGAAAAACTAAAATTAAGAATACATAGGTTAATTCCTAAATCCACCCTTTAGAGTCCCTACTTGATGTCATTTCTACTAAGGGAAACGATAATCTTAATTTTAGGACAAAATTGGTTCGATTGTTGTTCTTCACTAACCATAAATATATAGGGACTGTTTTATCTTTGGTGTCATAACTAGGGTGATGGACCTAATATGCTTCTCAGTAGTAATTCATATGGAATAAGCATGACCAGTGATCAAATTCACGGTGGAAATCAAAATGGTCTATAGTTTTTATTACATATATAATTAAATTTTTAAAAATAAATAGAATTGTTACAATAAACAATGATGTAACACTTACAAAACCGTAAATGATTGTAAAACTACATTCGATTTACAATTCACAGATTCTTAGGTAATATTGCAATTTGGGTGTAGCACTTGGAACGTGTTTTAAACGGCGGGCAATGAGCAAGACATTTATGTATCATGATGAAGCGGTGGTAAGCCCTAGGAAATTTAATTTTTTATATTAAAAAATAAAAAGTAGATTTAAAATGATTAAAAGTGCAAAAATTATAGGAAATATATCAAAAATTGGATGAAATGAAATATAAGAAGTAAATTTTTTAATTTTATCTTATTTCAATTAGATCTCTAGCAGATTTACTCAAGTAGGAGTAGGCACAATTTCCTTAATAAGTAAAATATCTCCAAAAGTATAATAACCAAATAGATAGATATAAGTTTGGACTTAAGGTCTTGTAGTTAGTTGTTGCAACTCATACCACATTTCCACAAATGACAAAAACTATTCCTTCTTCTATCTCGTTCTTTCCCAGTATTCATAAGTTCATTCCATAACAAAAAAATTAGAAGAATTAGAAGGAAAAAGGCTGGCAATAAAACGATACATGCCCTTCACCTCAGCACCATCCAGAAATTATTATGTATGCGATACTCCCTCCGGTTCAAAATAAGTGATTTTTCCAAATTTCAAGAATGAATTAATTATTTTTTTTCCTACATTGCCCTTGGAGTAATTAATGTTGGAATATGTGTTAGGAGTGTTTGTGTAAGAGATAGTAAAGGTTAATAAAGTCAATTTCATTGCTAATTAATGTTAAAAAGTGAATTTCTAAATATATGTGAAAACAACCAAAAATCACTTATTTTGGACCGGACAGAGTATTACTTCTTTATTAGTCAGTTCAAAAAGGAAGAATTAATCTAAATAACTACCACCCAACCGCTTAAATTTAAAATAGTCGATGGATATATCGTATATAAATAATCCATGTGTAATATGTGTATATGTATAATCAGTGTATAGTTCATATACGACGGATAGAAAAATTAATAATGAATATAACTGACTATTTGTGTAAAGACCCCCTTTCTTTTTAGACATCTCATTTTACTTATAATGAGAGGTTTATGTCCATACAAATGTGAATATTTTACCTCCTATAACAAACTATTACACACTATTTATTACAAATCAAAATAATATTACTCATAGATACATTTTTTATTTAAAAAAAAATAGGTATTTATTTTATACCCTACTATTGAGGCGTGAAATACGCCAGTTATGTGCTCTCTCTCTCTCTCTCTCTCTCTCTCTCTCTCTCTCTTCTTTCTTTATCAGCAAGATTCTCAATCCTCTATCTTCTCCCTCAAATCTCTCTCCCTTTTCCATCAAGACAGTCGTACGTCGTAGCAGCCATTTTTGATGGCGATTGTGGACTTTCTGAAGTGAAGAGAATAGATCTGAAGTGAAGAGGGAGTAGGCGAACAGATATGGCCATGGCTACTTTGTGAGCCAGATTTTTGTTCGTCTCCATTTTTAGTTTTAATACAATGTATACAATATTTTGCTTGGCCGAAAAATGCCATCTCCGGGGATCTTCTTCTCTTCTTTGCTAGTTTGCTAGTCACATACATTAATGATATAAGTACATTGTATTCTATACAAATACACTCAAATGCATTGTATATTTGTATAATTATATTATATTTTTGCCTGTATTTATATATTTTAAAGGTCTGTATTTTTTGACTACAGCTGAATATTATTGTTTTTGTGATTTTTTGTTGTTTGAATACAGTCGAATTGAATATGGTAAATTGAATTCAATGTATAATAGTGAATAATACATAGCAGTTAATTGAATACAATATATACGGACGAATTGAGTAGAACGATATAAACTCTATTTCTTGATTTTTGGTTGTTTGAATATAATTGAATTCAATACAATTCAATATTGCATTTTTCGTTATTAAATACCCGTAATCACTAATTTTTTAGGCGGCTTACCTTACTGTATTTATAAATACATTCTCACTAATACATGAAATACATAATTAAACCGATGTAATCCATATTTTTTAGGCGGATTACCTCACCGTATTTATAAATATAGCCGCGCGAATACATGGAATTCAAAATCAAATAGATGTAATCCCTATTTTCTAGGCGGATTACCTCATTGTAAATATATAGTTGCGTGAATACATGAAATACAATATAGTAGCAACGAAACTTTGTAGAATTGATTTTGTTGACTTAAATTCGGAGTGATACACGCTAATTGATCCTCTTTCCGTTATTAAACATCTGGACTCCCTACTTATTAGGCGAATTCCATGACTGTATTCATTAATACAGTAGCTTGAATACAACGAATATAATCCGATAGCAATGAAATATTAGCTATAGAAAGTAAATATGTATATGGTAGTTATAGGAAGTTAATAGCCACTAAACTATAGTGGTTTCTGAAAATTCCTCTACAAATATTATAGCATGTTTAAGATTATAAATCTCAAAAGCTTTATAACCACATAGATGCTATAACATGCTTATGATAAAAAATTTAAAAATTCTTTATTTTCTTAGACTCGATATTAAGTCAAAATACGTACATACAAAAATCCTTCAATTATATAATAGATTGTCAGTCTGGCAATTATGAAAGACATCTTGTTTTATACACACCATTATAACCGAAATTCATATACAAAATCAAAGATTCATAAAGTAGGAAAATCTTTTTAGAAAAAGAGAGAGAGAGAAAGCCACAAGCCTAACGTAGAATGCGTGTTAACATGCAAAAAATCGATCAAAACCAACAAAGTTTATCATTGTTTCAAGGGGGAAGAAGGTCAGTTGGGAGAGAGTATCTGGAAGCTTCATTCATTATTGAAGAAGAATGTACAAAAACTAACTGAATAAAGTTAATTGTCTCTCTTTATACAATGGGCTTGACCCGGGACTTTTTGTATCAGAAAATTACATTGGGCTCTCTAATATATTAGTACATAAATAAGATATGTTGCTACATTATAATGGGCCTCGATCAGCTGGTCAGAATTTGGGCTTCCGGCTAGAGTTCATTACATCAACACCTCCCGTAAGTTGAACGGGGATATAACGCCCAACTTGGACAGCAACCCATGATGGACACCACCAGTGAGGGTCTTGGTGAACAAGTCGGCTAACTGAGTTGTAGTAGGCACATGAAACAATTGAATGTCCCCAGCAGCAAGTTTGGTACGAACAAAGTAGCATTCCACTTCTATGTGTTTAGTGCATTCATGAAAAATAGGATTGCAAGCAATGTGTATAGCGGCCTAATTATCACAAAAAACAGGCACATGAGAAGCAACAGAGACAGTCAGATCATCAAGCAAGCGGGAAACCCAAGCAAGCTCTGCAGCAACCTTACTAACAACCCTATATTCGGCTTCTGCAGAAGAAAGTGAAACCACAGGTTGCTTCTTAGACTTCCAACCAATGAGGGAACCCCCCCAAGAAAATGTTAAAACTAGTAATAGATCTTCTTGTGTCCGGGCAAGCTGCCCAATCACTATCACAATAGGCAGTTAGTGATAAATCAGAAGAGTCTTCAAAGAAAACCCCTGTGTCAGATGTGCCTTTCAAATACCTCAGAAGATGAAGAGAAGCAACCATATGAGGAACCCTTGGAGATTGAAGAAACTGGCTCAAGTGCTGGACTACAAAGCACAATCAGGTCTGGTGTGCGTAAGGAAATTGAGCTTTCCAATCAAACTTCGAAACTGGTCAGGTTTAGGTAACAGATCACCAACACCAGCCTTAAGTTTCTGAGTGAGATCCAAAGGAGAGACAACAAGAGTAACCTCAGAACAGTGATACTCTAGAAAAAGATCAGAGATAAACTTGTGCTGATGGAGAAGTAAACTAGTAGGGAAATAGGACACTTCAATGCCCAGGAAATAATTCAAGGTACCCAAGTCCTTGATCTTAAAATGACCATCCAAAAAAGCTTTTAAACCAAGTATCTCAGCCTCATCATCACCTGTTAAAATAATATCATCAACATAGACAGTCAACAACACAATAGAAGAAACAGACTTTTTGAAAAATAGAGAATAGTCATTCAGAGAATGTGTGTAACCCCTGGAGCACAAGGCAAAAGAAAACTTAGCATACCACTGTCGAGAAGCCTGCCTAAGCTCATATAAAGATTTTTGAAGTTTGCACACCAAAGGAGAGGAGGAGGAGGAGGAGGAAGAAAAGAAGAAGAAGAAGAAGAAGAAATAGACAAATCAGGAGGCAATTTCATGTAGACCTCCTCATCTAGATCACCATGCAAAAAAGCATTATTCACATCAAGTTGGAAAAGAGGCCACCTCTTCTTAATTGCCACAGCCACCAGACATTTAATAGTGGAAAATTTAATGACAGGAGAAAAGGTTTCAGTAAAATCCACTCCCTCTACTTGAGTATCTCCTCTTACCACTAACCTAGCTTTATATCTCTCAACATTATTATCAGCTCGATATTTGATTTTATATACCCATTTGCACCCAGGTGCAGCTTTTTACCAAGAGGGTACCCAAGGAAAACACAAGGTTCAGCCCTTGCTTGCAACTTATTCCTATGACATTTGGGAATAGTATGAAAACAGAGACAACCAAATGTTCTGATGTGTGAGTAGGAAGGGGGAGAACCATAGAGTAGTTCAAAAGGAGATTTATTCTGAAGGAGCTTGGAGGGAAACCTATTGATAAGATAGGTAGCAGTAAGGACACCCCCCCCCCCAAATTTGAGAGGTAATTTGGACTGAAAAAGTAGTGCCCTAGAAGTTTCAAGCAGATATTTATGCTTCCTTTGAACTACACCATTCTGCTGAGGTGTATGTGAGCAACTAATTTGATGTATTATCCCTTGATCCCTAAAAATATTAAGTAGTAAGATTACTGGAACCAAGTTCTAGTGCATTGTCACTCCTAACAGATTGAACCTTGGTAGAAAATTGGGTTTGGACCAATGCAATAAATGCTTTAAGCAAGGGGAATGCATTGCTTTTAGAACCCATAATATGTGTCCAAGTTGCTCTAGAGAAGTCATCAACTATAGTAAGAAAGTATTTAAAATTATTGTAGATGAGAGTATTGTAAGGTCCCCAGGTGTCAACATGAATCAGTTGAAAAAGATGGGATGACTTAATGCTACTATCAGGGAAAGGAAGTCAGGACTGTCTAGCCATAGGACAAATAGAACAAACAAATAATTGCTTTGAAGAGAAAATATAAGGGATACTAGAGATGTCTCTTAATCTAATAAAAGGAATATAACCAAGTCTTTGATGCCATAACACTTCCTTTTTATTGATGTCAGAATAATTTTTACAATGCATGGTAGATGGAATGCATACAGAGGAAGAATCAAAAACAGTACATGGGTATTTACAATGTAAAATAACATTGGAAACAGAAGGTAAACTATCAGATACTGAAGTATAATATTGTGAAGCAGAATCACTAGACTGAGAAGGAGTCATCAGGAGCCTGTAAAGTCCATGCTCCAATTTACAAACTTCCAGTGGCCTCTTTAGTGAAGGGGCCTGTAGGATACATGAAAGTGAAGTAAATTGAACCATGTGTCACGACCCCGGTTTGCTCTTCGTGAACCATCATGACGACACCTAATCTCTACGACTAGGTAAGCTTATCAATGCGAAAAATAAACAAAACTTGTGGAAGAAATAATTTAAAAACTAAAATAATCGAATGAAACAATATTTAAAATGCCGCTCGGCATATACAATACAACTTCTCGAAACTAACATTTCCCAAAACTCGGAATCTCATGAAACCACAAGCCTTGGAATACCCACCAGTGTCTAACTCCAGAATATCTAACAAAGAAAAAAAATACAAAAGGGCTAATACAATAAGGAGAGTAGAAAGGGACTCCTCGGTCTACGGACGTGGCAAATATACCTTGAAGTCTATAGAACAGTCGCCTCGCCTCAAGGGTGATAGGACTGAGTTGAAGTACCAGGATCTGCACATGAAAAATGTGCGCAGAAAGGGCATGAGTACACCACAGCGGTACTCAGTAAGTGCCAAACCTAACCTCGGTCGGGTAGTGACGAGGAAGGACATGGCCCTACAGAAGTTAAATAAAATATATAGTTCGATAGTATAGAACACAACAGTATAAATAAGTACAATAGTAAAAGTAACACGGGATATAAAGGACAACAACAACTATTACAGAGGCAAAGTAAACACAGGAAGAAATTCAGCTCAACACCAAAAAAATAACGACCGGGGACATCCTAGGATACCGTCCTGTAGTCCCAAATATACATATCCAATGGATCTCCCGGGATACCATCCCGTAGTCCAACTCATAGTGCGCAGGGATCTACCAAAATCCCATTACGTAGTCCCAAATGTAAATACCCAGTACTGGGGGAATCTACCTGGTGTAATCCTGTAGTTTCATATAACTGTACAGGGGGATCTACCGGAATCCCACATCCGTACTCCCAAATGTAAACAGACAAGGGGGGAGCTACCGGAATCCTACATCCATAGTCCCAATGTAAATACACAGCAACAACAAGAAACTATTGAGAAATGTCAAATTTCATATTAAGGCAAACAAGTAATTCTAGCCTAGCATGCTGCACAGAATTGAGGTAAAGCAGTTTGTGCAAATAAAGCAATTAAATTACTTAGACATGCTTTCTTAAGCTAACAACAGGCTTAATAGTGCAAGTAATAAAAACAGAAAAGGAAACATACTAGTAATTACTTAATGAAAATCAGATTTCCAATAATTAGCATAAGTACGCACTCATCACCTCACGTACAATGCATTTCAATTATCAAAAATACCAAATCCTAAGGGGAAGGTCCCTCACACAAGGTTAGGCAAGCCACTTACCTCGAACCGGCTCAAAATCAACCCGAGACCACGTTCTTGCCAAGAGTACTCAACTCCAAATGGCCCAAATCTATTAAATTCAATTGCATAATGTAAATAAAACTTCAAGTAACTGATTTTACAAAGCAATTCTAAGCTAATACGCGAAATTAGGTAAAATGACCAAAATGCCCTCGGGCCCACATTTCTGAATTAGGTAAAATTTGTATTTCCAGAATGCTCACACTCTCACAAGTTCAGTCATACCAAAAGTACCAAAATCGGACCTCAAATGATCCCTCAAATCATCACTCAAAGGTCTCTAATTAATCAAGCCATAACACCCAAATTACCACTGATTTTCCTTAATTTTTCATGCTTATAGTGATAAAAATCACTCCAATAACGAGTTTAGGGACCAAAGACCTTACCCCAATAAACTCCTCTAAAAATCTCTCTTGAAAATGCTCCCCAAGCCTTCTTCCCTTTTGAAAAGAGGTGAAAAATAGCTCAAATTCGTGAAGGCAAGAATTTATATGTTTCTGCCCAACTAATCCGCTTCTGCGGTCATGAGACCGCACCTGCGGTCCCACGTTTGCGGACAAACGGTCGCATCTGCGACAATCACTAACTCAGCCTATTTCCGCACCTGTGAGTCCCCATTCGTAGATGCGGTACCGCTTCTGCGGCTCCTGTTGGCTTCTCCCCTTTTCGCTTCTGTGATGGATCTGCCACTTCTGCGGCTCCGCACATGCGGAACCCAACCGCAGGTGCGGTTATGATAGAGATCAGCAGCTTCAGCTGCTTTAAACCAATTCCAATTCTTCCGACGACCATCCAAAATCATCCCTAGGCCCTCGGGACCTCAACCAAAAGCACAAATAAGTCTAGTACCACTGTCAAAACTTATACCAATCCTTAAAACACCTAAAACAATATCGAAACGACGAATCAACCATGTATTCAAGCCTAAGAACTCCAAAACTCTAAAAATATGCTTTTGATCAAAAAGTCTATCAAACCTCGTCCGAATGAATTGGAATTTTGCACACACGTCACGTTCAATACTACAGAGCTTCTCCAACTTCCGGAATTCCATTCCGACTCTCGGATCAAAATCTCACTATCGAACCGGAAACTTCAAAATTCGACTTTCGACATTTCAAGCCTAAATTAGCTACGGACCTCCAAAACACAATCCGAACATGCCTTTAAGCCCGAAATCACCCAACGGAGCTAACAGAACCATCGAAATTCCATTCCGAGGCCGTCTTCACATTGTTCCAACTACTGTCAAATTTCCAACACTTAAGCTCTCATTTAGGGACTAAGTGCCCCAAAACTCTTCGAAACCCAAAACCGAACATCCCGGCAAATCACAATAGCATAAATAAACACGGGAAAAGCAGTTAATAGGGGATCGGGGCGTTAATTCTTAAAACAACCGGCTGGGTCGTTACATCCTCCCACACTTAAACATTCGTTCGTCCTCAAACGAGCATAGAGACATACCTGAAGTAGTGAAAAGATGAGGGTAACGGCTGCGCATATGCTGCTTGGTCTCCTTGGTTTCCTCCTCGACCGGCTAACCCCACCATCGAACCTTTACTGATGCAATGTTCTTTGACCTCAGCTTTCGAACCTGCCTTTACAATATCACCATTGGCTCCTCAACATAAGATAGATCCTTGTCCAACTGGACTGAACTGAAATCCAACACGTGCGACAGATCACCGTGATACCTTCAGAGCTGCCAAGCTAGGAGGTAAGGCAAGCTCATAAGGAACCTCCCCAATACGCCGCAATATCTCAAAAGGGCCAATAAACCTCGGACTCAACTTCCCCTTCTTCCCAAACCTCGTAACGCCATTCATAGGCAAACCCGAAGCAGAACCCACTCTCTAACCATATAGGAAACATCATGAACCTTCCGGTCCGTGTAACTCTTCTGTCTGGACTGGGCTGTACGGAGTCTATCCTGAATCACCTTAATCTTCTCCAAGGCATCCTGAACCAAGTCTGTGCCCAAAATCTAGCCTCACCCGGCTCAAACCAACCTACAGGGGATCTACACTGCCTAACATATAAAGCCTCATACGGTGCCATCTGAATGCTGGACTGATAGCTATTGTTGTAGGCAAACTCCGCCAATGGAAAGAACTGACCCCAAGACCCTCCAAACTCAATCACACACGCATGGAGTATATCCTCAAGAATATGAATAGTGCACTCGGACTATCCATCCATCTAAGGGTGAAATGTTGTACTCAACTCCACCCGAGTACCCAACTCATGCTGAACGTCCCTCTAGAACCGTGATGTGAACTGAGTACCTCTATCTGAAATGATGGAAACTGGAATACCATGTAGACAAATAATCTCCAGGATATAAATCTCCGCCAGACGCTCCGAAGAATAGGTAGTACAAATAGGAATGAAATGCGCGGACTTGGTCAGTCGATCCACAATCACCCAAATGACATCGAACTTCCTCAAGGTCCATGGGCGCCCAACTACAAAGTCCATGGTGATCCGCTCCCACTTCCACTCCGGAATCTCTATCTGCTGAAGCAACCCACCCGGTCTCTGGTGCTCATACTTTACCTACTGACAGTTGAGGCACCGAGTTACAAACCCAACTATATCTTTCTTTATCCGCCTCCACCAATAGTGTTGTCTCAAATCCTGATACATCTTCGCGGCACCCGGATGAATGGAATACTGTGAACTGTGGGCCTTATCTAGAATCAACTCCCGAAGCCCATAAACATTGGGTACCCAAATTCGACCCTACATCCTCAATACCCCGTCCTCACCAATAGTCACATCTCTGGCATCACATTGCTGAACCTTGTCCTTGAGGACAAGCAAATGAGAGTCATCATACTGATGCTCCCTGATACGATTAAATAAGGAAGACCGAGAAACTGTGCAAGCTAGAACCCGACTAGGCTCCGAAGATCCAATCTCACAAACTGGCAGGCTAAGGCCTGAACATCCATCGCCATAGGCCTCTCCGATGCTGGTAAATAAGACAAACTCCCCAAACTCTCTACCCGGCGACTCAAGGCATCGGCCACCACATTGGCCTTGCCCGGGTGATATAAAATAGTGATATCATAGTCCTTCAGCAACTCCAACCACCTTCTCAGGTGCAAATTAAGATCCTTTTGCTTGAACAGGTTCTGCAAGCTCCGATGATCAGTATAAATCTCACAAGGCACACCGTACAAATAATGGAGCCAAATCTTCAAGGCATGAACAACGGTAGCAAGCTCTAGATCATGGACAATGTAGTTCTTTTCATGCACCTTCAACTGTCTGGACGCGTAGCCAATCGCCCTACTGCCCTACATCAGCACTACTCCAAGGCCAATCCTCGAGGCATCACAATAGACCGTATAAGATCCCGAACTTAAAGGCAATATCAAAATTAGGGCTGTAGTCAAAGCTGTCTTGAGCTTCTAAAAGCTCGTCTCACACTCTTCCATCCACTGGAACGTAGCACCCTTCTGGATCAGTCTGGTCATAGGGTTTGCAATCGATGAAAACCCCTCTACAAAATGATGGTAGTAACCCGCTAAGCCAAGAAAACTGCGGATCTTTGTAGCTGAGGATGGTCTGGGCCAACACTGCACAACCTCTACTTTCTTCAGATCTACCTGAATACCCTCACTCGATACCATGTGGTCTAAGAATGCCACAGAATATTCCCGACCGCAAGAATACACTAGAATATCATTAATAAAGACAATGACGAATGAGTCAAGATATGGCCGGAACACACTGTGTATCAAATGCATAAAGGCTGTTGGGGCATGGGTCAGCCCAAATGACATAACAAGGAACTCGTAATGACCATACCGAGTCTTGAAAGCAGTCTTCCGGATATCTGGCTCCTGAATCTTCAACTGATGGTAACCTGAGCACAAGTCAATCTTAGAAAACACCCATGTGCCCTGAAGCTGGTCAAATAGACCATCAATACGAGGCAAAGGATAACGGTTCTTCACTGTAACCTTGTTCAACTAGCGATAATCAATACACATACGCATAGAACCATCCTTTTTCTTCACAAACAAGACAGGAGCACCCCAAGGTAATACACTGGGTCGAATAAAACCCTTATCAAACAATTCCTATAACTCATCCTTCAATTCCTTCAACTCAGGAAGAGTCATACGATACGAAGGGATAAAAATGGGCTGAGTTCCCAGCAACAGATCAATGCCGAAATCAATATCTCTATCAGGCCGCATGCCCGGAAGATCAGCTGGAAACACATCAGGAAAATCCTATACTACTGGGACTGAATCAACTGAAGGGGTATCAATACTAACATCTCTCACATAAGTTAGATACGTGTCACACCCTTTCTTAACCATACGCCGAGCCTTAAGGAAAGAAATAACTCTACTGGGAGTGTGATCTAAAGTACCCCTCCACTCAACACGCGGTACACCTGGCATAGCCAGCGTCACGATTTTGGTGTGACAATCAAGAATAGCATAATGGAGTGACAACCAGTCTATGCCCAAGATAATACCAAAATCTACCATGCTGAGCAACAATAAATCGGCTCTGGTCTCAAAACCACTAAGAGCAACCAAACATGACCGATAAATGCAGTCCACAATAAGAGAATCTCCCACAGAAGTGGAAACATAAACAAGGGAACTCAAAGAATCCCGAGGTACACCCAAATGCAGAGCAAAATAAGAAGTCACATAAGAGTAAGTGGAGCATACATCGAATAGAACCGATGCATTTCTATGACAACCAGTATAATACCCGTGATGACAGAATCGAAGGCAACAACCTCGGTACGGGCAGGAAGGACATAGTATTTGGCTTGGCCTCCCCCTATAGGGTGACCTCTACCTCCCCGACCTCCACCTATAGCTGGATGAGTAGGTAGAGTAGCAACTAGAGTTGTAACCATAGCCTGAGAACTCTGCGAGGCACGCTGTGGCTGAGAAGTCTGCGAAGGTGCACCCTTCCCAAGTCTGGGGCAATCCCTATGGCGTGTGTCACCATACTCAAAACAAGCTCTGGGAGGACGTGGTAGCTATGACTGGCTCGAGCCTGGTCTGCTGGACTGACCTCTAAAAGCACCCCGCGCAGAAGGCGTGCTAAAACCAGAGGTGCATAATAAGGCTATTGAGGCCTAGGAGGAGCTGGAATACCACTGGCTACTGGAAGAGCTGAATGAACAGGGCAACTCATATAACCCCTACTATGACGACCTGCAGTTAGGGCACGGGCACCAAAATAATAGCCTGACTCTCGAGACCTCTTGACCTCTCTCTCCTCTCTCTCCCTAGCATGCATACCCTTAATCCTCCTAGCAATGCTCACCACCTGCTGATAAGAAATATCCATCTCCAACTCATGAGTATGCTAGACCTGATGCTGGGAATAAGCCCCTCAATTAACCGGCGAACCCTCTCACGAACAGTAGAAACCAAGGCTGGTGCATGTCTAACCAAGCTAGTGTAACGGACAACATACTCTGAGACAGTCATAGCACCCTGGCGCAAATGCTCATACTCTACACGCCATGCGTCTCTGAGGCTATGAGGAACAAACTCTCTCAGGAATAGATCTGAAAACTGGGTCCGAGTTAGTGAAGCAGCCTCGTTCGGACTGTCTAACTCATAGGCAGCTCCTTGAAGCTGGAAAGTAGTGAAGGAAACCCCGCTCGATCTTGAGATACCCATGGAACGGAGAAGACGTTAGCACTCCTCCAGAAATCCCAAGGCATTATCTGATGCTAACCCACCGAATATAGGAGGATCATACTTCTTGAACATTTCAGGTCTCCGCTGCTCATCCTCTGAAGCCGCTGCCCTGTCATTGGGCTAAACTGGCACTGCAGGCGGTACATGAATAATCTCTGGGACCTGATCAACATGCACTCGCTGATCAGGAGTGCGGGCAGCGGAAGTCTATGCTCCTCCCCCAGCCTGAGATGTGGCTGCAGCAAGGGGAAGCAACCCTGCCTGAGCAAAAGTGGTGTACATGCTCATGAACTGCGCAAGAGTCTCCTGGAGAGCTGGAGTAGTAGTAGTAGGCATATCAGGTGCCTGGACTCCGACTAGAACTGCTGGTGGTAGCTCGGCGGCAGCTCGCACGGGTGCCCTGGCTGCATCACGTGTGCGTCCTCGGCCTCTACCCCAGCCCCGGCCTCTAACGGCTACAGTAGGGGGCGCGGATGCCTGATCATCTCGGGTAGCATGTGTCCTCACCATTTACGGGAGAATAGAAGACAGAAGTTTAGAATTGTGATGTCAAAATCTCGTACGACAAGGAAATCAAATGAAGTGGAATTTTCCTAACAGTTACATAGCCTCTCGTAGATAAGTACAGTCGTCTCTGTACAGATCAGTGAGACTCTAATAAACCGGCTTGTGATTCATGACTCCTATGAACCTAAAGCTCTGATACCAACTTGATACGACCCCGGTTTACCCTCCGTGAACTATCATGACGGCACCTAGTCTTTACGACTAGGTAAGCCTATCAATGCGAAAAATAAACAAAACTTGCAGAAGAAATAATTTAAAAGCCAAAATAACCGAATAAAACTGTATTTATAATGCCACTCGGCATATACAATACAACTTCTCGAAACTAACAACATGTCCCAAAACCTGGAATCTCATGAAACCACAAGCCTTAGAATGTCTACCAGTGTCTAACTCCAGAATATCTAACAAAGAAAAGAAATATAGAAGCGCTAATACAATAGGGAGAGTAGAAAGGGACTCCTCGGTCTGCGAATGCGGTAGATATACCTCGAAGTCTCTGGAACAGTCGCCTCGCCTCAAGGGTGATAGGACTAAGTCAAAGTACCTGGATCTGCACATGAAAAACATCCGCAGAAAGGGCACGAGTACACCACAGCGATACACAGTAAGTGCCAAACCTAACCTCGGTCGGGTAGTGACGAGGAAGGTTAGGGCCTTACTGAGGTTAAATAAAATATAAAGCTTGACAGTGTAGAACAGAATAGTATAAATAAGTACAGCAGTAAAAGTAACACAGTATATAAAGGACATACAACAACTATTACAGAGGCAAAGTTAACACAGGAAGAAATACAACTCAGCACCAAAATAATAACGATCGGGGACCTCCCAAGATACCGTCATGTAGTCCCAAATATACATATCCAATGGATCTCCCGGGATACCATCCCGTAGTCCAACTCATAGTACGCGGGGATCTACCGGAATTCCGTTTTGTAGTCCCAAATGTAAATACCCAGTACTGGGGGAATCTACCAGGTGCAATCCCGTAGTTCTATATAACTGTGCAGGGGGATCTACCGGAATCCCACATCCATAGTTCCAAATGTAAACAAATATGGGGGGAGCTACCAGAATCCATATCCGTAGTCCCAATGTAAATACACAACAGTAACAGGAAACTATTCAGAAATGTCAAATTACATATTAAGGCAAACAAGTAATTCTAGCCTAACATGCTGCACAGAATTCAGGTAAAGCAGTTGAGCAAATAAAGCAATTAAATCACTTAGACATGCTTTCTTAAGCTAACAACAGGCTTAATAGTGCAAGTAATAAAAACAGAAAAGGAAACATACTAGTAATTACTTAATGAAAACCAGATTTCCAACAATTAGCACAAGTACGCACTCGTCACTTCACGTACAATGCATTTCAATTATCAAAATTACCAAATCCTAAGGGGAAGGTCCCCCACACAAGGTTAGGCAAGCCACTTACCTCGAACCGGCTCAAAATCAACCTGAGACCACGTTCTTGCCATAAGTACTCGACTCCAAATGAACCAATCTATTAAATTCAATTGCATAATGTAAATAACACTTCAAGTAATTGATTCTACAAAGAAATTCTAAGCTAATACGCGAAATTAGGTAAGATGACCAAAATTCCCCTCGGCCCACGTCTCGGAATCGGGTAAAATTTACATTTCCAGAATGCTCACACTCTCACGAGTTCAGTCATACCAAAAGTACCAAAATCAGACCTCAAATGATCCCTCAAATCATCACCCAAAGTCTCTAATTAATCAAGCCCTAACCCCCTAATTACCACTGATTTTCCTTAAATTTTCATGCTTATAATGATAAAAATCACTCCAATAACGAGTTTAGGGACCAAAGACCTTACCCCAATGAACACTTCTGAAAATCTGTGTTGAAAATTCTCCCCAAGCCTTCTTCTCGTTTGAAAAGAGGTGAAAAATAGCTCAAATTCGCAAAGGCAAGAATTTATATGTTTCTGCCCAGCTAATCCGCTTTTACGGTCGTGGGACCGTACCTGCGGTCCCGCTTTTGCGAACAAACGATCGCATCTGCGACAATCACTAACTTAGCCTGTTTCCGCACCTGCGACTCCCCATTCACAGATACGGTACCGCTTTTGCGGCTCCTGTTGGCTTCTCCCCTTTTCGCTTCTGTGATGGATCCGCCGCTTCTGCGGCTCCGCACCTACGGAACCCAACCGCAGGTGCGGAACCGCAGGTGCGGTTGGGATAGAGATCTGCAGCTTCAGCTACTTCAAACCACTTCCAATTCTTTCGACGACCATCTGAAATTATCTCGAGGCCCCCAGGACCTCAACCAAAAGCACAAACAAGTCTAATACCACTGTCCAAACTTATACCAATCCTTAAAACACCTAAAATAACATCGAAACAACGAATCAACCACAGATTCAAGCCTAAGATCTCTAAAACTCTAAAAATACGTTTTCGATCAAAAAGTCTATCAAACCTCGTCCGAATGACCTAAAAGTTTGCACACACGTCACATTCAACACTACGGAGCTTATTCAACTTCTGGAATTCCATTCCAATACTCGGATCATAATCTCACTATCGAACCAGAAACTTCAAAATTCGACTTTTGGCATTTCAAACCTAAATTAGCTACGGACCTCCAAAACACAATCCGAATATGCCCCTAAGCCTGAAATCACCCAACAGAGCTAACAGAACCAACGGGAATTCCATTCTGAGGCCGTCTTCACAATGTTCTGACTACTATTAAATTTCCAGTACTTAAGCTCTCATTTAGGGACTAAGTGTCCCTAAACTCTCCAAAACTCAAAATCGAACATCCCAGTAAATCACAATAGAAGAAATAAATATGGAAAAAGCAGTTAATAGGTGATCGGGGCGGTAATTCTTAAAACGACCGACCGGGTCGTTACATCATGCCATGAAGTTGAATGACTAACTGAGAAACAGAAATAAGATTGTAGTGAAAAGTGGGAACATAAAGGAAATGATGCAAAGTGAAAGAAAACAACTTAAAAGAACCTCTGCAATTTACTTTCACCTTATAACCATTGGGAAGGGTAACAAGATAAAGAATAACTAGAGGTTGAATGTTGGAAAGAAGATCTTTGTGTGAAGTCATGTGATGTGTGGCTCCAGAATCTAAAATCCAACTATATTCAGCTACCCTAATTAACAGAGATGCACTATAACGCACTTCTACACAAGCAGTCAAAGGAACATTACCAGCAAAATTTGCAGATGCTGTAAGATTTGTCTGAGAAGAAGGAGATTCAGAGACATGAGTGTGTTGCAACATAGACATTAGCTGAACATACTGCTCCTTAGTAAGTCCAAGTACCAAAGAACCACCCTTATTCTAGTTAGGAGGTGCAGAGGCATGTGACTCGGTGCTAGAGGATATGTCAACCACAGCATTTGCAGCCATCTTCCTACCTTTAGTGAAATTTAAAGTATGTGGGAATGCATGCAACTTATAGCACTTTTCAATTAAATGACCACTCTTCTTACAATATTTGCAAAACTAAGTTGCTCTACTTGAATCAAAAGATACTTTCTGAGAGTAGTGCCTCTAAGGTTGTGATGGCTGAAAATGGTGAAGGGATGTTGCATTGAAAGAAGCTGACTCGAGGTTGAATTGAGAGGAAGAATTAATCTGCCTTTGTCTCTCATCCTGAAGGAGAGTGTTATATGCACTGTCCAAGGAAGGAGGTGGCTGCATCATAAGAAGATTACTCCTGACACTGATGTAAGTGTCATTCAGGCCCACGAGAAACTGATGCAACCTATCCTCTTCCTCCTCCTTCTTGATACCAGCCTTAGCAGCACAGGTACAAGTACTACCATGACTAGTGCGCATGACTCTTAGTTCATCCCATAACTTCTTCAACTTGCTGAAATAAGAGGCAAAGAGAACCCTGGTTAGTGGAGGCTAGCTCCGTCTTAATCTTAAAAACCTTAGTCCCATTTACAGTCCCATATCTCCTATTTAATTGTTTCTATATGTCCTCAGCTGTTTCAGGCTATTGAACACTCTCAGCAATACTGGGAGACAATGAGCTAATTAACCAGGAAATTACCATGTTATTACATCTAACCCAATGCTTAGACTCGGGTGAATTAGGGGAAGGTCTAGGAAAGGTACCATCGATGAATTCAATTTTATTTCTAGCAGACAATGACACAATAATACTTCTTTTCCATCCTCCAAAACCATATCCTGAGAAAGGTATAGGAACCAAGGAAAGACCAGGTATATCGGAAGAGTGAAGGAAAAAAGGACTTGAGGGCTTAGGGTTAAATTCAAACCGTTCAGGACCACCAGAGGTACTGCTGATATCATTATTAGTCGGAGCCATATCAAAATAGGTGATTAATAGAAAAGCATCAACATATCCAAACCATAGCACGCAAAATCAGAGATAAAAGAACAAAATTACCAACGTTTTCGCAACCGGAAAACACGGCCTTCTAGAGTGAAGAATAAGCAACAATTGACTTTAGCAATTACAAGCTCCTTCAAACAGCGAAAGAAACTCCTAAAACAGCAAAAAACCCATATTTAGAAATCGAACCCCCCCCCCCAGTCAAAACAGGAATGGGTAACACCGGAGAGGAGAAGACAACGAGATTAAGTAAGATCGTTGCTCTGATACCATGTTAACATGCAAAGAATCGATAAAAACCAACAAAGTTTATCATTGTTTCAAGGTGGAAGAAGGTCAGTTGGGAGAGAGTATCTGGAAGCTTCTTTCATAATTGAAGAAGAATGTACAAAAACTAACTGAATAAAGCTAATTGTCTCTCTTTATACAATGGGCTTGATGTCACGACCCGGATTTCCCACCCTCGGGAATCGTGATGGCGCCTACTCGTGGAAGCTAGGCAAGCCGAATATTGTGAATTTATCTCCCATTTTATTTAAACATATTAGACAATGTGAAATACTAAGTAGTTAAACAACAGAATAAGATTAAACAAGCGGAAAATGCGGAAGCCAAAACTTAATATTCCAACCGAACGCTGCTACATAATTTAAAGTACAATACTACCCAAAACTGGAATCACAGCTTCACAGACAGTCTAAGAACACTACAAATAAAGTCTGAATGAAATACATAAGTTTGTCTCTGAATAAGTAAAAACAAAAAGAGGAAATATAGGAGGTGACGCCAAGGCCCGCAGACGTTTGTAGGACTACCTCGGGTCGCATGTGTGGACTGAAGACAACACCTTCACTGCAGTCCAAGCGCTCCGGTATTAGTATCTACAAATAGTGCAGAGTATAGTATCAGCATAACCGACCCCATATGCTGGTAAGTACCTAGCCTAACCTCGGCGAAGTAGTGATGGGGCTAGGACCAGACTATCAAATAAACCTGTGCAGTTAAATCATATACAATGGAAATAGAAGTAGATAATTACAATTAAAATTGGGAGGGGAAAACATGCTGCGGGGAGTAACAGGTAACAACAGAACGACAATAGAGAAACATAAGGAATGCCATAAATCAATTACCAACAAAAATAAGGAAATAGAAGAAACAGGTACACACGTACTACCGTTGCAGGCGTGCAACCCGATCCCATTTCTTATGATACCGTTGCAGGCGAGCAACCCGCTCCCATTTCTTATATTACCGTTGTAGGTGTACAACCCGCTCCCATTTAACATATTACCGTTGCAGGCGTGCAACCCGCTCCCATTTCACATATTACTGTTGCAGGCGTGCAACCCACTCCCATTTCTTATATTACTGTTGTAGGCGTGCAACCCGCTCTCAATTCTTATATTACCATTGCAGGCATAAAACCCGCTCCCATTTCTTATATTACCGTTACAGGCGTGGAACCCGCTCCCATTTCTTTTATCAACACCAATCATAAAAGGGTCTCAGCAAGGGAACAATAATATCAAAACAAATATCCCAGCAAAGAAACAATAATATGACAATAACGTCCTGGCAAGGGAACAATAATGATAATAATATCCCTGCAAGGGAACAGTAATGATAATAACATCCCATCAAGGGAACAATAATGATAATAACATCCCGACAAGGGAACAATTATGATAATCCTCATATGAAGCGCAATAAACCACAACGGAGTCATAACAATTACAATACAAGACTCACGGGCATGCTTGACACCGACGTATAGATACTCGTCACCATGCCTATACATCGTACTCCACAATTAACACGTAGCAAATAAGACACGACTCCTAATTCCTAAAGCTAAGGTTAGACCAAACACATACCTCGATGCCACAAACACAATTCAAGTCTCAATTATCGCTTTACCCCTTGATTACACCACCAATTCGCTCGTATCTAGCCACAAGTTACTTAATTACATTAATAAATGCTAAATGAATCGATTCCAATGCATGAAAATAGATTTTCTAAAGTTTTTCTCAAAAAGTCAAAAATCGACCTCAGGCCAGTCAAAACCTGAGGTTTGAACCAAAACCCGATTACTCATTCCCCCGCGAACCCAAATATATAATTTGTTTTGAAATCGGACCTCAAATCGAGGTCCAAATCCCCAAAATTTTAAAAAACTAGGTTCTGCCCAAAACACCCAATTTCCGCTATGAAAATCATTGATTTTGAGTTGAAATCATGTGAAAAGATGTTAAAAATTAAAGAAAACAAGTTAGAAATGACTTACAATCGATTTGGAGAAGAAATTGCCTTTGAAAAATCGTCCTAGAGTGTTTTGGTTTTGAAAGAGTATGAAAAATTGTTGAAACACGTCTAAGTTATGAATTTACAGGTTTTTGATGTCGCAATCGCGACCAGGGTTCGCAATTGCGAACCCTTCAGAATTCTGAGACTTTGGCATTTGCGAAGAAATTCATCGCATTTGCGACCACCCCTTATTTCTGAGGGGTTCGCATTTGCGAAGCAGGCATCGCATTTGCGACTGGGGCCTTCCTCATTTGCGAGCCAAATGGTCGCATTTGCGATCAAGCCTGCCCAGGCCTTTGTTTATATTTGCGATGAAATTCTCGCATTTGCGAGCTAGGCTTCGCATTTGCGAATCCTGCAGACCTGATCATACCAGCTGAATACCTGCAATTTTGCTAAGTCCAAATTCCACTCCGTGGCTTATCCAAAACCCACCCGAGCCCTCGGGGCTCCTAACCAAACATGTGCACCAACCTAAAAACTTCATACGGACTTGCTCGTGCATTCAAATCACCAAAATAACATCAACAACTATGAATTTAACATCAAAATCATGAAATTACTTAAGAACATCAAATTTTCTAATTTTCCCAAATAAGGTCCGATTCACGTCATTTCAAGTCCGTTTATTACCAAATTTCACACACTCATCTTAAATCACATATAAGACCTGTGCCGGGCTCCGGAACCAAAATACGGGCCCGATACTAAAGGTTTCAAACACATTCCATTTCCAATAACTCATAAATATTCCAGAAAATAATTTTCTATAAAAATTCATTTCTCGGGCTTGGGACCTCGAAATTCGATTCCGGGCATACGCCCAAGTCCTCTGAGATCGTCAAATCACGGGTTTGGGTCCGTTTACCCAAAATGTTGACCGAAGTCAACTTAAATTCATTGTATATGCAAAATTCATCATTTCATAGATTTTTCACATATTGGTTCTTCGGCTACGCGCCAGGACTGCGCACACAAATCGAGGTGAGACGGATAGAGATTTTTAAGGCCTCGACATACATAATTTATTTTTAAAACAAGTGATGACCCATTCATTACATTCTCCACCTCTAAAACAACCGTTCGTCCTCGAACGGACAGAAGAAGGAAGTACCTAAGTCGGGGAAAAGATGGGGATAATGGCTCCGCATATCGGACTCGGACTCCTAGGTCGATGCCTTAGCAGGCTGACCTCTTTACTGAACACAAACAGAAGGAAAACTCTTTGATCTCAACTGACGAACCTGCCAGTCTAGAATAGCTACCGGCTCCTCCTCGTAAGACAAGTCCTTGTCCAACTAGACAGTACTGAAATCTAACACGTGGGATGGATCTCCGTGATACTTCCGAAGCATGGACACATGAAACACTAGATGCACGGCTGATAAGCTCGACGATAACGCAAGTCTGTAAGCCATCTCTCCCACTCGATCAAGAATCTCAAACGACCCAATGAACCTAGGGCTAAGCTTTCCCTTCTTCCCATATCTCATCACGCCCTTCATAGGCGACACTCGAAGCAACACCCGCTCACCGACCATGAATTCCAAATCATGAACCTTAGGTCGGCATAACACTTTTGCCAGGACTGAGCTGTACGAAACCTATCCTGAATAATCCTGACCTTGTCCAAGGCATCCTGTACTTGATCCGTACCCAACAACCGAGCCTCTCCCGGCTCAAACCATCCAACCGACAACCGACACCGCCTACCATACAATGCCGTATAAGGAGCCATCTGGATACTCGGCTAGTAGCTGTTGTTGTAAGCAAACTCCGCTAAAGGAAAAAACTGATCCCACGAGCCTCCAAAGTCAATGACATAAGCTCGGAGCATATCCTCCAAAATATGAATGGTCCGCTCGGACTGCCCGTCCGTTTGAGGATGAAATACTGTGCTCAACTCAACCCGTGTGCCTAACTCTCGCTGAACTGCTCTCCATAAATGTGAGGTAAATTGCGTACCTCGGTCCGAAATGATAGACACGGGCACACCATGAAGATGAACAATCTCCCGAATATAGATCTCAACTAACCTCTCAGAAGAATAAGAGACTGCCACAGGAATGGAATGTGCTGACTTGGTCAGCCTATCAACAATAACCCACGCTGCATCGAACATCCTTTGAGTCCGTGGGAGTCCAACAACGAAGTCCATAGTGACATGCTTCCACTTCCACTCAGGAATCTCAATCTTCTGGAGCAAACCACCGGGTCTCTGATGCTTGTACTTAACCTGCTGACAGTTCAAACACCGAGCCACATATGCAACAATGTCCTTTTTTATTCTCCTCCACCAATAGTGCTGCCGCAGATCCTAATACATCTTCGCAGTGCCTGGATGAATAAAGTACAGGGAACTATGGGTCTCCTCTAAAATCAACTCTCAAAGCCCATCTACATTAGGCTCGACCCTGCAATCTCAAAATTCCATCATCTCCTAAGGTAACCTGCTTGGCACCTCCGTGTCGCACCATGTCTCTAAGGACACACAAGTAAGGATCATCATACTGTCAATCTCGGATACGCTCTAATAAAGAAGAATGAGCGACTGTTCAAGCTAACACACGGCTGGGCTCAGAGACATCCAACCTCACGAACTGATTGGCCAAAGCCAGAACATCCAAAGCAAGCGGCCTCTCACCGACCGGAATATAAGCAAGACTGCCCATACTGGTTGACTTCCTACTCAAGGCATCGGCTACTACATTGGCCTTTCCCAGATGATATAAGATGGTGATATCATAGTCTTTCAACAGTTCGAACCACCCCCTCTGCCTCAAATTTATCTCCTTCTGCTTGAACAAGTATTGCAAGCTCTTGTGGACCATGAACACCTCACACGCCACGC
Organism: Nicotiana sylvestris; assembly: GCF_000393655.2. Lineage (NCBI taxonomy): Eukaryota > Viridiplantae > Streptophyta > Magnoliopsida > Solanales > Solanaceae > Nicotiana > Nicotiana sylvestris. Next base: position 200,984,084 of record NC_091064.1, on the reverse strand, counting down.
CATACAGATAATGCCTCCAAATCTTCAACGTATGAACAATGGCTACTAACTCCAAATCATGAACCGGATAGTTCTTCTCATGAATCTTCAACTGTCGCAAAGCATAGGCAATGACCTTGCCATCCTGCATCAATACCGCACCAAGTCCAATCCGAGATGTATCACAATAAACCGTATAAGGCCCTGAACCTGTGGGCAAAACAAACATCGGTGTCGTAGTCAAAACTGTCTTGAGCTTCTGAAAGATCGCCTCACACTTGTCCGACCACCTGAACTGAGCACCCTTCTGGGTCAATCTGGTCATCGGGGCTGCAATAGATAAAAACCCCTCCACAAACCGATGATAGTAGCCTGCCAATCCCAAGAAACTCCGGATCTCTATAGTTGATACTGGTCTAGGCCAGTTCTTGACTGCCTCAATCTTCTTCAGATCGATCTGAATACCCTCTGTTGATACAACATGACTTAGGAATGCAACTGAACTCAACCAGAACTCAAACTTCAAGAACTTAGCATACAACTGACCATCCCTCAAGGTCTGAAGAACCACCCTAAGATGCTTCTCATGCTCCTCCCGGCTGCGGGAATAGATCAAAATATCATCAACGAAGACTATCACGAACTAATCTAAGTAAGGCCTGAACAGTCGATTCATCAAATCCATAAAAGCTGCTAGGGCATTTGTCAACTGAATGACATCACCAAGAACTCATAATGCCCGTACCGAGTGCGGAAAGCTGTCTTAGGGACATCAGATGCCCTAATCCTTAACTGATGGTAGCCAGATCTCAAGTCAATCCTCGAAAATGCCTTGGCACCCTGAAGCTGATCAAACAAATCATCGATCCTAGGCAATGGATACTTATTCTTGATTGTAACCTTGTTCAACTACCGGTAATCAACACACATTCTCATCCATCCGTCCTTCTTCTTAACAAACAACACTGGCGCTAAGGCGAGACACTACGTCTAATGAAGCCTTTTTCAAGCAAGTCTTGCAACTGCTCCTTCAACTCTTTTAACTCAGGCGGGCCCATACGATATAGCGGGATAGAAATGGGCTGAGTGTTCGGAGCCAAATCAATGCAAAAGTCACTATCCCTGTCGGGTGGCACACCCGGTAGGTCTGAAGGAAATACCTCAGGAAACTCACGAACAACAGGCACAAAATCAATAGAAGGAACCTCAGCACTAGAATCACGAACATAGGCCAAATAAGCCAAACACCCCTTCTCGACCATACGTCGAGCCTTCACATACGAGATAACACTGCGGGTAGAATGATCAGGAGTCCCTCTCCACTCTAAACGGGGTAAACCCGGCAAGGCTAAGGTCACTGTATTGACATGGCAGTCCAAGATAGCGTGATAATGTGATAACCAGTCCATCCCCAATATGACATCGAAATCAACCATGTCCAGAAGAAGCAAATCTACATGAGTCTCAAGACCCCCAATCACAACTATACAAGAATGACAAACTCGATCTACCACAATAGAATCACCCACCGGTGTAGACACATAAATAAGAGCACTCAGAGAATCACTAGGCATGACCAGATATGGTGCAAAATAAGATGACACATAGGAGTATGTAGATCCTGGATCAAATAAAACTGAAGCATCTCTGCTACAAACCAGAACAGTACCTATGATAACTGCATCGGAAGCCTCATCCTCGGGCCTGGATGGAAGAGCATAACATCGGGGCTTGGCCCCACCACCCTGAACTACATCTCTAGGATGGCCTGCTGCTGGCTGGCCTCCACCTCTAGCAGCCTGAGCTCCACCTCTAATACCTCTACCTCCACCTCTAGCACCTCTACCCCCACCTCTAACTGGATGGGCGGGCTGTGGAACACTCGGTGCCTGAACCATGGCACGGGAACCCTGATGCTAAGAGCTTCTCGGTGCTCGAGGGAAAAACCTAGCAATGTGACCCATATCACCATAAGTATAATAGGCCCTCGGTTGCTAAGACTGCTGACCCTGACGACCTGAATGACCACCCTGAAAACTCTGGAGCGGTGGTGCACTGATAGGAGCTGGTGGTGCACTGTAGGACTGCTGATCAGAATACTGCATATGAGAACCATGACCATCTGAGGCACCGTGAAAAACATGAAGTGCTGACTGAAAAGGTCTAGGAGGATGGCCTCTAACATACGAATCCCTGCCTCCAAACGAGGTACCACTGAATCTGCCTGAATGAAGAGGCCTCTTGTCAGACCCTTGACCACCTCCCTGTGATAGAACCATCTTAACTCTCCTGGCCACATTGGCCGCCTACTGAAAAGAAATCTCACTTCCCGTCTCCTTGGCCATCTGAAGTCGAATAGGCTGGATAAGTCCTTCAATGAACCTCCTCATCCTCTCTCTCTCGGTGGGAAGTATGATAAGAGAATGACGGGCGAAGTCGATGAATCTGGTCTCATACTGAGTAATAGTCATAGAACCCTGTTAGAGACGCTCAAACTGCCTCCGATAGATCTCTCTTTGAGTGATAGGGAGAAACTTCTCCAAAAAATAGCTGAGTAAACTGCTCCCAAGTCAAAGCTGGTGATCCGACTGGTCTAGCCAAGAAATAATCTCTCCATCAATTCTTGGCGGATCCAGACAAGCGAAAAGTAGAAAAATTGACCCCATTTGTCTCCACTATCCCCATGATCCTGAGAACCTCATGACAACTGTCTAGATAATCCTGGGGATCCTCAGAAAATGCACCGCTGGGCTACCACACCCGGCTGAACTGCTCCAACTGGCTGAGCTGCTAGAGTTTGAAACTGAGGAGCCATCTGCTCCAGAGTGAGAGTAGTAGGAGTCTGGGCTCCTCCTCTAGCCTGAGAGACGGCTGGTGCTACAGGAAGCAAGTCTGCCCAGGTGACGCTCTCCATAAGGCCCACTAGACATACCAGAGCATCCTGGAGTACTAGGGTAGCAATAAACCTCTCTAGGACCTGAGTTAGGCCTACTGGGATTGTCTGGGCCGGAACCTCATCATTAAAGTCAACCTGAGGCTCCGCCGCTGGTGCTGCTGCTCTGGGCTAAGCTTTGCCCCTACCTCGGCCTCTAGCACAGCCTCGACCTCTCCCTCTGCCCCTCGTGGGAGCAACTGCTATGGGCTCGGGCTGCTGGTCGGTAGATGAGGAAGCACGTGTTCTCACCATCTGCGAAATAACATAGTAAAAATTCAATTAGCATTGAGAAACCAAACCGTACGACAGGAAGGAATACATGTGAAGTTTTTCCTAACTCTGTAGCCTCTGGGGGATAAACACAGATGTCTCTATACCGATCCCTCAGACTCTACTAAGTTTGTCTATGAACTATGAGACCCATGTAACCTAGAACTCTGAAACCAACATGTCACAACCCGAATTTCCCACCATCGGGAGTCGTGATGGCCCCTACTCGTGGAAGTTAGGCAAGCCAAATATTGCAAATTTATCTCTCATTTTATTTAAACATATTAGACAATGTGAAATACTAAGTAGTTAAACAACTGAATAAGATTAAACAAGCGGAAAATGCGGAAGCCGAAACTTAATATTCCAACCGAACGCTGCTACATCATTTAAAGTACAATACTACCCAGAACTAGAGTCACAGCTTCACAGACAGTCTAAGAATACTACAAACAAAGTCTGAATGAAATACATAAGTTTGTCTCTAAATAAGTAAACACAAAAGGAGGAAAGATAGGAGGTGAAACCAGGCCCGCGGACGTCTGCAGGACTACCTCCGGTCGCCTGTGTGGACTGAAGACATCACCCTCACTATGGTCCAAGTGCTCCGGTATCAGTATCTGCACACAGTGCAGATTGTAGTATCACCACAACCGACCCCATGTACTGGTAAGTACCTAACCTAACCTCCGTGAAGTAGTGACGAGGCTAGGACCAGACTACCAAATAAACCTGTGCACTTAAATCATATACAGCGGAAATAGAAGCAGATAATTATAATTAAAATTGGGCAGGGGGAAACATGCTGCGGGGAGTAACAGGTAACAACAGAACGACAGTAGAGAAACATAAGGAATACCATAAATCAATTACAAGCAAAAATAAGGAAATAGAAAAAACAGGTACACACGTAATATCGTTGCAGGGCTGCAACCTGATCCCGTTTAATGTGATACCGTTGCAGGCGAGCAACCGGATCCCATTTCACATATTACCGTTGCAGGTGTGCAACCCGCTCCCATTTCACATATTACCGTCGTAGGCATGCAACCTGCTCCCATTTCACATATTACCGTGTCAGGCGTGGAACACGCTCCCATTTCACATATTACCGTTGCAGGCGTGCAACCCGCTCCCATTTCTTATATTACCGTTGTAGGCGTGCAACCCGCTCCCATTTCTTATATTACCGTCGCAGGCGTGCAACCCGCTCCCATTTCATATATTACCGTGTCAGGCGTGCAACCCGCTCTTATTTCACATATTACCGTCGCAGGCGTGCAACCCGCTCCCATTTCACATATTATCGTGTCAGGCATGCAACACGCTCCCATTTCACATATTACCATTGCAGGCGTGCAACCCGCTCCCATTTCTTATATTACCGTTGCAGGCATGCAACACGCTCCCATTTCTTATATTACCGTTGCAGGCGTGCAACCCGCTTCCATTTCTTAAATTACCGTTGCAGGCATGCAACACGCTCCCATTTCTTATATTACCGGTGTAGGCGTGCAACCCGCTCCTATTTCTTTTATCAACACTAATCATAAAAGGGTCCCGGCAAGGAAACAATAATATTAAAACAAACATCCCGGCAAGGGAACAATAATATGACAATAACGTCCCGGCAAGGGAACAATAATGATAATAATATCCCAGTAAGAGAACAATAATGATAATAACATCCCAGCAAGGGAACAATAATAATAATAACATTCCGACAAGGGAACAATTATGATAATCCTCATATGAAGCGCAATAAACCACAATGGAGTCATAACAATTACAATACAAGACTCACGGGCATGCTTGACACCGACGTATAGATACTCGTCACCATGCCTATACGTCGTACTCCACAATTAATACGTAGCAAATACGACACGACTCTTAATCCCTCAAGCTAAGGTTAGACCAAACACTTACCTTGATGCCATGAACACAATTCAAGTCTCAACTCTCGCTCTACCCCTTGATTTCACCACCAATTCGCTCATATCTAGCCACAAGTTACTTAATTACATTAATAAATGCTAAATGAATTGATTCCAATGCATGAAAATAGATTTTCTAAAGTTTTTCTCAAAAATTCAAAAATCGACCCTGGGCCCACATGGTCAAAACCCGAGGTTCGAACCAAAACCCAATTACCCATTCCTCTGCGAATCCAAATATACAATTTGTTTTGAAATCGGACCTCAAATCGAGGTCCAAATCCCCAAAATTTGAAAACCTAGGTTCTACCCAAAACACCCAATTCCCCTGTGAAAATCATTGATTTTGAGTTGAAATCATGTGAAAAGATGTTAAAGATTAAAGAAAACAAGTTAGAAATGACTTACAATCGATTTGAAGAAGAAATTGCCTTTGAAAAATCGCCCTAGAGTGTTTTGGTTTTGAAAGAGTGTAAAAAATGGTTGAAATGCGTCTAAGTTATGAATTTACAGGTTTCTCATGTCGCAATTGCGACCAGGGTTCGCAATTGTGAACCATTCAGAATTCTGAGACTTTCACATTTGCGAAGAAATTCATCGCATTTGCGACCACCCCTTATTTCTGAGGGGTTCGCATTTGCGAAGCAGGCATCGCATTTGCAACTAGGGCCTTCCGCATTTGCGAGCCAAAGCCTGCAGACCTGATCATACCAGCTGAAACAATTTTCCTAAGTCCAAATTCCACCCCGTGGCCTATCCAAAACTCACTCGAGCCCTCGGGGCTCCAAACCAAACATGTGCACCAACCTAAAAACTTCATACGGACTTGCTCGTGCATTCAAATCACCAAAATAACATCAACAACTATGAATTTAGCATCAAAATCATGAAATTACTTAAGAACATCAAATTTCCTAATTTTCCCAAATAAGGTCCGATTCATGTCATTTCAAGTCCGTTTCTTACCAAATTTCACAAACTCATCTTAAATCACATATAAGACCTGTACCGGGCTCCAGAACCAAAATACGGGCCCGATACCAATGGTTTCAAACACATTTCATTTCCAAAAACTCATAAATATTCCAGAAAATAATTTTCTATATAAATTCATTTCTCGGGCTTGGGACCTCGGAATTCGATTCCGGGCATACGCCCAAGTCCCATATTTTTCCAGGGACCCTCCGGGACTGTCAAATCACGGGTTCGGGTCCATTTACCCAAAATGTTGACCGAAGTCAACTTAAATTCATTTTATAGGCAAAATTCATCATTTTCACAGATTTTTTATATATTGGTTTTCCGGCTATGAGCCCGGACTGCGCACGCAAATCGATGTGAGACAGAAAGAGGTTTTTAAGGTCTCGAAATGCATAATTTATTTTTAAAACAAACGAGGTCATCACACTTGACCCGAGTCTTTTTGTATTAGAAAATTACATTGGACTCTCTAATATATTAGTACATAAATAAGACATGTTGCTACACTACAATGGGCTCGATCAACTGGCCTGAATTTGGGCTTCCGGCTAGAGTTCATTACGTCAACAATGCCCCCTTAGACAAATTTCGGTCAATCCATACCCCAAGGAAAACAAAAACACTGAGACAGCTGTTTTGTCCAAGTCAAACTAATTCAAAGTCAACGGAATAAAGGCAAATAATTGAGATAAAAAAACGATGAAAAGGAAAATTCAACAATTAAATAATACATGCATGAAGACCCTCGTTGTCTTTCATCGTAAACAGCAAATCACAAAAAATAGTCAGAGAGAATAACATGCAAAATGGTAACATTGGCACGTAGCCAAGAAATCGTTAAACATGTCGTATGCCTTAACTTCCATGCAAGAAGACACCTGTTATTTCTTTCTTGAAATAAACGTAATAACAATTTGACTATTTTCAATTTTTCATTGTTTTGATTTGTTAAGCTTTTTAGATTTGACGCTGTATTTTGAATATCATTTAATGCATTTAAACGTTCTATTTCACTTTGCTCTTCGATCTTACTGCCGAGAAACTAGGTTGAAATCTAGAACAAGTAATTACTAATATTTTAGATCTGGACTTTGAAGTTGCAGTTTCCTCAAGTAATTTTTTACGTACAAGCTATTGCTATTTCTTCTCTTAACTTCTCGAAGATTTTACTTTTGTTCACTTCTAGAATCAATATTGCATCCCACGCTCGCGTAGGGTTAGAAATATTGCATCCCAGCTCGCGTAGGGTTTGAAAAATGACCGCATTCTAAGAGGTTTAAATTCAAGGATAGTCCTTCCTTAAAGCAAATAAAGCAATTACTTTAGGCCTCATATTTATGGGGCTCCATTTTTATTGCACCTAATAGATTATATATGTCTTAAAAAAATTATGTAAAGTGAAATGGTTTGGTTTCTTTACAAATATAGAGAAGAAGGATTTGCAACTGCTATGATTTCTTCCAAAAAAATTACATTTGAAATGAATATCGAACTCGAATTTAGTAAGAAACATGTGATATATAGAAAAAATAATTTGAATGGAATATTGATAATGAAATCTTAAAATCTCTCGAAGAGTCTTTTAGAATTGATTATTTTTTATACATAGTGTAGACAAAGTTGTTTTTTCACTTTAAAATAGATTTGAACAATTCGAATCATACAAAATATTTTTGATTTTTTATTTAGCGGTAAAAAAGTGAGATCATTAGATGATGAAAATTTGAAAAAATATCGCCTTAATCTTAAATGTTCCTTAAAGCATAATAATCAATCCGATATTAATGATATAGATTTATTTTTTGAATTAAAAGTGTGAAGCAAAATAGTCCAATTAAAAGGTAACAATTTAATTGGTATGTTCAAAAAATAAAAAAATTTGATTCTTTTCCAGATGCATAAATTGCTTATTGAATAATGTTAATAACTTTTGTTATCGTTGCTTCAGCGGAAAGAAGCTTTTCAAAATTTGATAAAATGGATCAACAATGCATCAGAAAAGATAAATGGATTAGCTATATTGTTAATTGAGAAAGACTTGTTAGGAGAAATTAATTATAAGAATTTATTACAATAATTTTGCATCTAAAAAAATTAAGGCCCCTCATAAAGTTTGACTTTCGGTCATAAAATGGGCGATGTGCACAAATAGCCATTAAGAGCACATGTCTTTACTTTAAAGCCACTGTTTTAAATGTCTTTAGTCTTTAGCCACTGGTTTAATAAACTTTTACCTGACTGGACGAAATACCCTTCTGCTATAACTTATACCTACGCTTTTATTAACGATCAGCAGCAGCAGCAGACTGTGATCATCAAATTTCAAACTATAGAATTGCAGAAGCTTCTCTTCCGATTTGAAACTATAGAATTCAACTTTCTCATCCAAAAATCAACATAAATTTATAGTAAGTTATGCTTTTGTGTGTTTCTATTGATTTTTATTTCGTTACTAGGAATTTGCTGCTAGGAATTTGATTTTTTTTTATTTCTGGATTGATAAGGTTAAGGACATCGCATCCTGTGATAATTCTATAAAAATTGAGCACACAATGTTAAGGATTTGGTGTCCTTAACATGACCGTTGTTACTAATATTAAGGACATAGTGTCCTCATTTTACAAATTGAATTGAAAAAGTTAAGGACACAATGTCCTTAACTTTTTTGTTGTTCTTCTAAATATTAAGGACATACTGTCATAGTTTTGCAAATTGTTTTGAAAAAGTTAAGGACATTTGGTCCTGAACTTTGACTTATATGTTCAAAAGTTAAGGACATTTGGTCCTTAACTTAGAGTTACAAGTTAAAAAGTTAAGGACAGGTGGTCCTTAGCTTCAAGTTTCAAGTTCAAAAGTTAAGGACACTTGGTCCTTAACTTTGAATTCCAAGTTCAAAAGTTAAGGACACTTGGTCCTGAACTTTTATTTCCAAGTTCAAAAATTAAGGACAATTGGTCCTTTACTTACAGTTCCAAGTTCATAACTTAAGGACACTTGGTCCTGAACTTTAAGTTCCAAGTTCATAAGTTAAGGACACTTGGTCATAAACTTTGAGTTCCAAGTTAAAAAGTTAAGGACATTTGGTTCTGAAGTTAAAGACACTTGGTCCTTAACTTTGAATTCCAAGATCAAAAGTTAAGTCTTGGTCCTTAACTTGGTCTTGAACTTACAGTACCTGTTCTTACTTATACAAGGATTGCTCTATAAAATATGTTTTGAGTTTCCCATTCTCTCGACTTGCAGGATGTAAATAATATGCATTATAGTTGCTTGTTGATATCCAATTTTTCCCTGTATATTTTTAATATGCAAAATACTCTCAAAATAGCATGTATATGCATATATAAGTATGTCTAAAGGTTTCAATATTTTTCTCTTATTTTTTAATATTTGTTTAATCAATTTATTGCCTTATTTCAGCAAGAAAAAGCACAATAATTATTCCCAAAATTGTCATTTTGGCAATTTACTTATTAGATTCTCATATTTATACCAAAATGTAGCTAACATAATTTTTCATATTTTTACAAAATTTATTTAGTATTTTCAAAGCTAAAATTGCATATAAATACAATATTAGCCTATTTCAAGATTTAATTGTGTTTATAATTATAAAATTGAATCCAGTATTTTTTATTTTCATTATAATATGTTATTAATCATTTTAGTACCTTTAGTTTACTCCCAGAAATTAATTTACTATTTTTTATAATTTTAAAAGGGAAAAATTGGCTATTTAAATAATAGCCCAATTCGTTTCAATTTTAGCCTAAAATCTAACCCCAAATTGGACCCCAATTTCCATCCCATTTCAAGTAAAACCCGACCCAGGCCCCAATTACCCCTACCCGACCCAAAACCTTATTAAATCCTGGCTGTTGATCTAAAAGATCAACGACCCTCACTCGTTCTTACCATTTTAAATTCCAAACGACCCCCCCAATACCCCTCATTTCCTCACTCGTCTCTATCTCTCTACCTCTGGTTCTCTCTAGAACCTTCCCCCTTCACCTCCTCTCTGATGAGTTCCCTTCATCTTTTCTGGCCACCTTCTGACCTGAATCCATAGTGGTTTCACCACCCACCAAGCCACATATGGCTCCTCGCGTTTGGTTACTAGAGATTCATGACTCGACCATGAAGAGTTAGGTCCAGACCTCTGTTGATTCAAGTTCCACGGCCATCTCCGGCCTGCTCCGGCAAGCCATGCCTGTTTCGAGCCTGGACTCAACTTCTCTTGCTTAGATCCAAACCTTTCTCATCGTTTGGGTTCCTCTGAAAGCCCTAGCTTTTGAGGTTTTTTCTAATCTCTGTATATCTATTCCATATCTATGCTTTCCCTAAAGTTTTTAAACGATTTTCTTTCGAAAAAAAACTATGCTTTCAAAACGATTTCTTTTTTTCGATCTAGGGTTTTCTGAGTTATTTGGATGTTTCTCCGATTTTCTCTTTCTTTCGTGTGTTTTTCTACTGTATTTTTTCTTTACTGTGTTCTTGTGTGTTTCTTATTAAGTTTTCTCTACTGTGTTCTGATTAATTTTCTTCTACTATGTTGTGTATTAGTTTCTTCTACTATGTTTTCTTTGAGTGCTTCTACTGTGCTTCTCCTGTTACTCTTCTACCATGCTTCTCATGAGTTTCTGTTGCTGAAGGAACATGTTAAAGGTTTCAGTTCTTTTCTGAGACCTCTGAACCTGTTTCGACTTAATTACTTGCCCTCTCATCTCCGCACTCGGCTGATGGTAGAAACCCTAGAATTTGGGGGGGGGGGGGGGGTTCCAAGTTTGGAAACCATTGGCTATGTGATTTGCTTGAACTGGTTTTATCTCAAAAGAAACCCTAACTCTCTCAGACCTATTTCGAGTTTCTGAACTGAGTTTTGAATTCCTTGTTTTTTATATAATTCTGACTTTTGCTAAACTATTCTAAGGTCTTTTACACTGGATTTTTGTATGCTACTAGATGCTACTTCTCTTCTACATTGCTAACCTATGTGACAACCATGCTCCTATAATCTATTATCTACTAATTTTGCAATGACACGACATCTCCTTTCAGCTTAACATGTTTGTATGCTCTTTATATGTGTTGGACTTCCCCTCTAAAATGGCTTTAAAATCTTGATTAGTTTCAGACTTCCTTCTGTATAGGTTTGATTGATTTCTTTCCTTATTTGCTGATTTTCCCTATGACTCGATTTAAGTTACTTGACTTTCCTTAACTTTTCTGACTCGGTTCATTCATGGACCATTGATTACAAAATCTTTGATCCTTGATTTATTGGCTACTAATTGATTTTTCTTACCTTATTTATGTAACCGTGTATTTCAAAATTCTGCCCTTAAGTAACTTTTTATGTATTTACCCCTAATTGCATGCTTTGCACAAGATGTTTATTTGATTTCTTCCCTTAAATAGTTTTCCCGTTTGAATATGAGTTTCTTAATTAAAGGAAGTCTTGTGTGATTGATTCTTAATTGATATTCAGTTCCTTAACTGTTTTCTTTCCTTATTTTTGCCTGTTTTTCACACTATAAATACACGACTTTTTCATTGACACAAGTAATCACTCATTCACAGTCTTTCTGAACTCACACTTATACACAATAATATTCTCTCTTCTTATCTGCACCGTGGCCTGTTTACAAGACCTACTACTTTTCTCTATTTGTTTCTTTGAAACTGGTATGTCCTGATTTAAGCTTTAGCACCATAACAATGTGTTTATTTACGCTTTTGTATCCATGTCTACTTACTGTTTCTGTATAGTTCAACACTTAAATTAGTATGTTGATTTCTTTCTGCCTGTTTCTATTATGAATCCTAAATCTCTACCCCTATGTGTTTGAGCTACGGTTTAAGACATGGCAATATTCAGATTATTGTCCATGAATTAAATTTTATCCCTTGGGATCCTAGCCCCTAAATAGTGTATTCTAACAGGCTTATATGTGTGCTAGCATTCTCTATTGCTGGGTATGCCCACAACCTGCCCTTGCCTCTTTACACTCTCCCCATTCCCCTGAACCCCTATGTGTACTTATTTGTAACTGTTTCCCTTCCCCTTTCCCCCTCTCAGAATTTTGTTCCTGCACTTGCACTCTCTCTTAGTCTTTAAGTTCTGCCCCCTCTTGTGAGCCTTGCTTTGGGACCTTGAGTTCCCTCTGAACTTGGACACTTGAGGGCTGGCTTTTCCACACTGGACTTATCTTAATCTGGTAATACGTTTGGGTGTGAGCACTGTCCGGAGTTCATTTGAGACTCTTAAGGAACTCTGACACGCTCAAATGGGAGAAATGCTTTGGATCATGAATCTCTTGGAGTTGGTTTACCTCATATTTCAGACATAAAGTCTGAATCAGGCTCTCCTTGGTTGTACTTTTATTTTCTAATGTATTCTTTTACTTTATTCTGGGCTGAAATAATTTTGTAATAAATATTTGGGGCTGATTAGTGAAAAGGGCTGGTAATTATGCAAAAAAGGGTAGATACCATGTCTATAGGAATTCTAAATTTTGTATTCTCACATAGATACCATGTCTCTAGGAATTCTGAATTCTGCATATTCAAATGCATATAGAAGCATGTCTATAGGGAGTTTTGAATGTCTATTTTCGTATATAAATCATGATCATAGGTTAGATACTCTCGTCTAGAAATCATGCCTATAAGTCAATTTGAATTCTGCATATGCATATAGAAAATATGCCTATAGGTCTTTCTGAATCCTGTATAGCCATTTTTCTCATATAGGAATCGTGTTCATAGGTCTTAAAAAACTTTCTGCACCTAGATACCATGCTCATAAGACTTAAACATTCAATTGCACTTAGGTATCATGTGTTAAACAGAATTCAGCATCTAGATATCATGTTCATAGGTTTAAGATGAGTTTTCTGCATTTTTATACTACATCTACAAGGTTTTAAAATCAGTAACGCCTAGAAAGCATGCCTATAGGAGTTTCTAATTGAATCTGATTCGCCTCATTTAATGTTAGATATAAAAATCAGTAACAATAGATACTGTCAGTTGCAAAGCTTATAATTAATTTGTTTGAATTCTGCCTTTCTTTTAATATTCGGAGTCTCTCACTTAGCCAGTTTAACGAATACGCATATAAGGTTTCAACTAATTCATTTCAAGTTTTACTGGTCTTTTGAATCATGCCTATAGGACCTTTGTCCAAACACTTAGGCAAGTCTTAGGGTGATAACTGTAAATTGAATCTCTTCTATTAACTACAACTAGCAGGCAGGCCTGATTCGAGCTTCTTATCTGAAATATGTAATAAATCGATCTGCCTCAACCTCTAAGTTCTTTCACATTCAGTATTTAATCAGACCCTAAACAGTACGTGCAAGACATGCTAAATTACGTGTTTCTTTGACTAAAGGAGGTATATCTGAGCCCTTTTGCCTGTTATGTGCTTTCCCCCAATTTGTTATATATGTTCTTGCATGTCGCCTTAAATTTTTTCCTTTGACACTACAAATAAGCCGATATCCCTTACCTTTAGGATCAGTAGTCCTAAATGCCTCCGGGAGTGACAGGATTGGGGCGGGTAATAGCATGCAATGAGTAAACAAGACCATTCCATGCTTTAATAGCTTAACGGGGTGGGAATGGTAGATATAGATATGATGACCACGCGATAATGCCACGTGTAACCCCTCATTGAGTGATTACCGGGCATTGTGTGGGGTGATCCATATTAGTAATAAACCTAGGACACCCTTTTCTTTATTTCTTATCTCTTTTAAAGAATTTCAAACTCTTTTTTTTTTTTAAAAAAAATAACTTTCTTTTAGTTCTTTCCAACTTTATTTGTTTGCAAACCCTTATGTGAAAATCCCCTCTTATTTGAAGCTTTGTTTGTTTACGTGTTATTTGCACCTAAGTTCACAACGATAGTCTGGCCGGGAACCACACTAGTGGATCCTGAGGGGTGACTAACACCTTCCCCTTGGGATAATTTCAAGCACTTACCCTATCTTTGGTTACTCAAATCAAACTCTCTTGGTGTCCTAATGCACCCCAATCATTAGGTGACGACTCTTCAAATTCAAACCCAATTCCCAAAAGGGAATGAGTTGTCCTCCCAAATTTCATAAACCCGATTTCGCTCGAGAAATAGAGGGCGCGGCATTGCTTTTAATGGTATATGGACTGAAGACTATAAGTATCTTGATTATCAAACAAAGCTTGTTCTAGTACCTGAGGCAATTCGGTTTGAAGATTTCATTAAACAGATCTTTGAAGTTATTGAATTGGATAGAGACAAGTTTGAAGCAGTGATATGGTTTGATATCAACCTTGGAAGAAGCAAGGGAATGCTTGTATCCAAAGATTTAGATCTTCACACATGTATAGAGTTACTAAAAAGTCATTCACTCTTCAAGGGTTATCGTTTCATTATTGATATTTTGGAAAGAGTTTTTGGATCAACAAGCACCTTTGAACATGTCAACAGAGAAACTCAACATGACAATCAAAAGAAATGCCAACAGATAATGGAAATAGATATGGTTGAAGCTCAACCAATAACTGAAGAGGTGCTTCAAATATTTGATTCTATTCAAGTAGAAGGACAAAGCATTATAGAGATTGACAATGAACAAGATTTGGGTATTCAAGTCTTAGAGAGTGCACCGACAATCGAAGAAGTTGCTAAAAAAACCTCTACTCAACTAACTAGACGAAGGTCAAATTTGAAACAAAAAGAATTCCCAACTACGATATTAAGAGAAAATGCTTCGTTGGATGAAATAAAAGTGGGATCAATATTTGACAAAAAGAAGAGTATAATTAACTATTTTTCGAATATAGAAATTAATGGACATTTTGAATTCAAGGTTGTTAGATCAAGCTCAACAAGATATTCGTTGAAATGCAATAATGATAGGTGTGGGTAGTGTGTGCGTGCTTTCAGAATTAAAGATTCAACACTATTCAAGATAGTAAAGATTGAGAAAAATCATGACTGCTCTGTTAATACTATGAAAGCTAATCAAAGGCATGCAACTTCAAAGTTGATTAGTGGTTACATTATCGACAATCTTCAAGACCCAAAGTTTGAAGTTACACCAGCTTTTGTCATGGCAGAAATGCAAAAATTGCATGGACTAGACATTGGGTATCACAAGACGTGGTGTGCTATTCAATGTGCTTCCGCTTTAATAAGAGGAACTCCTGAAGAGAATTATGAATTATTGTCTTCATACTTGTATATGATGAGAAGTAAAAATCCGGGAATATATACTAACATAAAGATAGACGAGAACAATAGGTAAACAATCAAAAAAGAATTTATTAGTCTGTTTTATAAACTTTAGGACGTGCTGTCTTTAACCAGTTGAAAAGTTAAGGACATGTTGTCCTTAACTTTTATGTGTGTAGTCAAAAGGTTAAGGACACTTGGTCCTTAACTTAGAATTGCAAGTTATAAAATTAAGGACATGGTGACCTTATACTTTTGACCGTATTAGTTAAGGACTCCATGTCCTTAACTTTTGAACTTTGAACTCAAAGTTAAGAACTACATGTCCTTAACTTAATAACTTGTAACTCTAAGTTAAGGACTGCATGTCCTTAACTTTATAACTTGTAACTCTAAGTTAAGGACTGTCTGTCCTTAACTTTTGACCTTGTTAGTCTAACTTCAAGACTACTTGTCCTTAACTTTTGGCTTTGTAACCTGAAGTTCAGGACTACCTGTCCTTAACTTTTGACCTTTTTAGTCTAAGTTAAGGACTGCCTATCCTTAACTTCTGTTAACCTTGTTTTATACTGTATTTTCAGGTTTTTTATATGTTTTATGCATATGGATCATCAATATCTGGTTGGAATCATTGTAGACCAGTGATTGCTATTGATGCAACTTTTTTGAAGTCAAAATTTCGTGGTGTTTTAATGATTTCAGTTTCAAAAGATGCAAATAACCAAATTTTTCCTCTAGCCTTTGGAATAGCAGAATCTGAAAATAACAATTCCTATGAGTGGTACTTTAGTGAGCTTCGCAATGCAATTGGGAACCGTGAGAATTTAATTTTTTTATCAGACAGGCATCAATCTATTGCATATGCCATTGCAAGGTATATCCTGAAAGCCACCATGAGATTTGTATCTATCATTTGGAGCAGAACCTAAAGCGAAGGAAAGTTAAAAGTGAGGTCATAAAACTTTTTCAAGGTGCTGCAAGAGTATACAGGCGCAAAGAATTTGATCTTTACATGTCAGATATAGCAAAAGTAGATAAGAAGACTTATGACTACTTGATAGAAGAACCACCGGAAAGGTGGGCACGTTCTTGTAGTCCATGACGAAGATATGACATGCTCACAACAAAAATAGTTGAGTCAATGAATTATGTCCTATTAGAAGCAAGGGAGCTGCCTATATTAAGAATTATGGATTTCATTCAAGTGAAGCTACAACACTGGTTTTATGAAAGAAGAAATGAAGTGGAAGGAACTTTTTATGATGTTTCTTGTTGGGTAGAGGAGGAATTGAAGAAAAAGATAGATTTAGCATTTACTTTGAATGTAAGTATTATATTCTATTTAGGTTATTATTTTAATATAATTTAACATAATGTACTAACTTATAATTTTTCAACATTGAAGGTCTTCCCTGTTGATTCATGGCGTTCCAGAGTTGAAGAAGAAGGAATAACTTTCTTGGTGGACTTAAACAAAAGAACATGTGATTGTTTTCAGTTTCAGTTTGATGAATTACCATGCATACATGCAATTGCATCTATCGAGAAGAGAAACATCAAGAAGTCCAACTTTTGATCGCACTGGTACTTAAAGGAATTTTGGCTGAAAACATATAAAAGACAAATACATCCTGTAGGACATACTGATTCTTGGATTGTACCAGAGAGTGTTAAGTCACAAATTGTTAAACCTCCAGATTTCAAAGTGCCACCAGGTAGAAGGCAGAAGAAAAGGCATATTCCAGCTATCAAGTCATCAAAAATAACATTCAAATATGGTCGTTGTAGAAGAATTGGCCATAATAGAATAGCTTGCATATATTCTCCGGCAGTCCATCCATTTTCAAGAAAGCATAGAGAATAGTAGATATATCCATTTATGTTTGTCGACTCTTTTAAGTTTTTGCTATAAATTGGATTCATTTAGATTATTCTTATTTGAGCAGATGTCTGAATTTTCAAAATTTCTTTCTACTTATGATCTTTTTGTTTCTTTTGAGTTCAAAGTTCAAAAGTTAAGGACATGCAATCCTTAAGTTTGACTTACAGGCAAACTTAAGGACAGACATGCAATCCTTGAGTGAAGGACAAACAACCTTAAGTTTGAGTTCAAAGTTCAAAAGTTAAGGACAGGAAGTCCTTAACTTTGAGTTCAAAGTTCAAAAGTTAAGGACAAACAGTCCTTAAGTTTGAGTTCAAATTTCAAAAGTTAAGGACAGACAGTCCTTAACTTTGACTTACAAGTTCAAAAGTTAAGGACAAACAGTCCTTAACTTTGAGTTCAAAGTCCAAAAGTTAAGGACATGCAGTCCTTAACTTTGACTTACAAGTTCAAAAGTTAAGGACGGGTAGTTCTTAACTTTGAGTTCAAAGTTCAAAAGTTAAGGACAGACAATCCTTAACTTTGACTTACAAGTTAAAAAGTTAAGGACACTTGTTACTTAACTTACAGTTCCAAGTACAAAAAATAAGGACACTTGATTCTAAAGTTTGAGTTCCAAGTTCAAAAGTTAAGGATTCAATTTGAAAAGTTAAGGACACGTGGTCCTGAACTTAGACTTTCAAGTTTAAAAGTTAAGGACACTTGGTCCTGAAGTTTGAATTTCAAGTTCAAAAGTTAAGGAAACTTGGTCCTGAAGTTTCAGTTTCAAGTTCAAAAGTTAAGGACACATGCTCCTGAACTTTGACTTACAAGTTCAAAAGTTAAGGACACTTTAACTTTGAATTTGAAGTTCAATTACACTGGGTCCTGAACTAACACTTACAAGCTCAATGGACAAATCAATACTTGATAGAAACAAAGAAATTAATAACATGATGCCTTCATATTACTTCTGAAATTGTTATTTTGCATAGCTGTGACAAAAATTTATGCTATGCAAATAAAATAAAAGTGTCTTTTGAGGAATTTACAAGATATTTCAGAATTCATATGGATTATTTACAACAATTTTATACAAAAAATCAACTACAACTAACTTTCCTTACAATTAAACTACAATTCCTTCGGACAACAAGTTTCATTTTCACTATCATAGTCGTCGCCAACATTTTTTGGTGGTGTATCATAACCAGATTTTTTTTTCACTCTCTATGTGCCCAAAGATTTGCTGCAAGTTCTTTTCTAAAGTCTTTTATGTCTTCAGGTTGGAATTTCTCCACATCATTTCCCATCATCAACAACTCCACATACTTGATTAAGAATGCACCATAATCAGTCCTAAGAAAAATATAAGATATGGAGTCAATTAAACAATAAATCTAAAGTACATATAAATTATATAACAGATAACAACACGTACGATCCAGTTTGGTGTGGTGATCTTTGCCACTGAATATCAAATTTGTTGAATGCATTTCCAAAAGACTTGTGATGTTTGTCAAACTGTGAGAACTTTAGCAAGTGGGGGATCATGCGTGCATACATTTCAATGTGATTCATTCCTGCCTCATATGGATCATTATATATGGAATCGTACACATCAATCTTTTTCTCATTCAAGTCCAATACCCCCAAAAGAAAATGTGTCACAACATCATATCTTCTAAAGGAAGCCGACATGGAAAAAAGATTTTGTCTACCTCAGTCCAAGTAATTCCACATCTACGACTGTTACCCCATACATATAGTGTCAGAAACAATTGATTATCACTACACCAAAACTCATCTGTAGCATCTTCATTGAAATCCTTATACACAAGCACCATATAGTTATCAAAAAGTATATTTGTAGTTGTGCAACGAAAAGGATGGTCACGAGTATGGTAGCATTCCTTCTTTCTCAGATAATATAGGGCAATGTCAATATGATTCATAAAAAGGCAAAAAATAAAATAAATCCATCAGTCATAAAATAATTAAAAAACAATAAATTAAGAATAAAGAAAATAAATGCCTTGCGAATTATCAAACCTTATCATCAAGTACAAACCTACTATCTGAAAGCTCAAGGAAGAACATTTTGCTACTGATTTTTTGATGATATAATTTGTATGGATTTTTTATTATGCCATTATCATCAGCATATATATCAGTTTTTCTTCTGAAAATTTTGAAAATATCAAAGTTAGAAGTTAGTTCTCATTTCCTAATTAAGGACATCTAGTCCTGAACTTAGACTTTCAAGTTGAAAAGTTAAAGACACTTGGTCCTGAAGTTTGAGTTTCAAGTTCAAAAGTTAAGGACACTTGGTCCTGAAGTTTGAGTTTCAAGTTCAAAAGTTAAGGACACAAGGTCCTGAACTTTGACTTACAAGTTCAAAAGTGCAGGACACTTTGTCCTGAACTTAGACTAACAAGTATAAAAGTTAGGGATAGGCAGTCCTTGACTTATAGTTCCAACTTCAAAAGTTGAGGACACTTGATCCTGAACTTATACTTTCAAGTTCAAAAATTAAGGACACTTGTTCTTGAAGTTCGAGTTTCAATTTGAAATGTTAAGGACACTTGGTCCTGAACTTCAAGTTTTAAGTCGAAAAGTTAAGGACACTTGGTCCTGAACTTCAAGCTTCAAGTTCACACATGGTCCTGAACATAGACTTCCAACTTCAAAAGTTGAGTACACTTGGTCCTGAACTTAGACTTACAAGTTCAAAAGTTAAGGACACACGGTCCTGAACTTTGATTTACAAGTTCAAAATTTCAAGACACTTGGTCCTGAACTTTGAATTCCAAGTTGAAAAGTTAAGGACACTTGGTCCTTAACTTTGATTGTCAAATTCAAAAGTTAAGGACATTTGGTCCTAAACTTAGACTTACAATCACAGAAGTTAAGGACACTTAACTTTAGGAATTTCAATGTCAATATACTTAGTCCTAAATTTAAAATTACAAGTTAAGGACACGAATTTAAGCAATTAACAAATAATGAAATACAATTAGGGACTTACACTTTTTTGCGACCTTTCCTTTTCTCCTTGCCCAACCACCCAATGAATTTCTTCAATAATTTTGCATCATCTTTGGCATAATGAAAAATACATGTACGAGTATATTTTGATTTTATCCAGCCCGTATTATTGGGAGTATTTTCATTGTGCGCCATCGATGTTCCTGTTTTTCTTTCCCGTTCAAAAGGAGATTTCAACTACCAACTATGCTTCTTATTCTTTTTACATCGACCAAGCTATTCTTCAACATTTCCTTCTACCTCCATAGACAAACCCTCATCAATGCTCATTTGTGTACTTGTAGGAGTAGGAGTAAGAATAGAAAATGATGGACCATCATAATCAATACTATCTCTCTTCCTTTTTCTAGTATATTGGTTAAGATCTTCATCTTTGTTTTGCTCTGCAGACAACACACACACACACACACACACTATATATATATATATATATATATATATATATATATTAGTTTGCTACAAGTCGTCAAATGAAGAGACAAAAACTAAGAACATTATTTTTAAAATGTACCGGCATTTTCAATTATGAATATAATATTTAGGACACAATCAATACCTGTCTTGTTCACACTGCCTTCTTGTATTTTTTTCAATAGACAATTGAGCTGACATATTGGTTGCATTTTCTTTATCTTCCAACTGCACATTTTCTTTATCTTACAACTGTTCTCCATGTTCTTCAATTGCAAGTTCACAAGATTCTGCAAAATATTTACAAGAGCTAACACAATTAGTACTTGTTACTAATCTTTGATTAAAATAAGCATGTATAAAATTAAAAAAAATATTGTCTAACTGTCCCAGTTACATTGTGATGACCCGACCAGTCGTCTCATGAGTTACCGCTCCGTTTTCCCCATTTCTGCTTCTTATTTCTTTGTTTATCAGTTCTATATGTGATCAGGTTGGTTTGCTCGGGTTCGGAAAGGTTTTGGTAAGGTTTGAGATACTTAGTCTCTTTTGAGGAAACTTAAGTTGGAAAAGTCAACCGGATGTTAACTTAGGTGTTAGAGGGCTCGGAATGTGAGTTCCAATAGTTTGGATAGCTTTGGGAGGTGATTTGGGACTTAGGAGCGTGATCGGAATGAGTTTTGGAGGTTCGGAGTAGATTTAGACTTGAGTTGGCGAAGTTAGAATTTTGGCGTTTTTTGGTTGACAGGTGAAATTTTGATATAGGGGTTGGAATGGAATTACGGGAGTTGCAATAGGTCCGTTATATCATTTGGAACGTGTGTCCAAAATTTCAGGTCATTCGGACGTGGTTTGATAGACTTTTTGATCGAAAGCGAAATTTGAAAGATTTTGGAATCTTAGGCTTGAATTCGAAGTGATTTTGGTGTTTTGATGTTGTTTTGAGCGTTTTGAAGGTTGGAACGAGTTTGAATAAGGTTATGGGATATGTTTGTGCTTTTGGTTGAGATCTCAGAGGCCTCGGGGTGATTTCGGATGGTTAACAAAGAATTTGGAGTTTTGGTGAAGCTGCAGATTTTTCTGTTTCTGTTGTTTTCACACCTGTAGATTGGGGACCGCAGGTGCGATGCTGCAGATGTGAAGAAATGGCCGCAGATGCGGTCAAGGATGCGAAGGGCAGGAGCCGTAGATGCGGTGTGCTGAGTGCACCTGCGATGGTGCAGGTGCGGGTAACTTATCGCAGATGTGGAAGTGGACGTTTAAGTGGTTTATACAGAAGCGCACCTGGGACCGCAGGTGCGGATCTGTAGGTGCGAGTTTGAGACTGCAGAAGCGGTTTAGCTGGGGCAGAACATATAAATTATGGACTTCGCGATTTTGAGCTATTGCTTCACCATTTCAAGTTAGTTTTGGAGCTTTTTGGAGGATTTTGAAAAGGGAATTCAAGGGAGCTTCGCTGAGGTAAGATTGTTGAACCAAAAACTCGTTTCTATGGTGGTATTTCACGAATTAGGCTTGTAATTTATGGAAATTACGGTTAAAATTGGGAAACTAGGGTTTGGTATTGGAGACCTTGACTTGAGGATTTGAGGGGCCATTTGTGGTCGGATTTTTGGACTTTTGATATGTATGAACTCGTGGGGAGATAAGGAATCCATTGATGTAAATTTTATCGAATTCCGAGACGTGGGCCTGACGGTTGGGTTTTGGTTAATTTCGAGATTTATGTTGTAAATTGATTATTTTCGCATGGGCTTCATTGCCTTAGCATATTTTGACGTCGTGATTATGATTTTGGATAGATTCGACGCGCGTTAAGGCCGATTCGAGGGGTAAAGGCATCGCGGGCTAGAGTTTGGACCAGATAAAGGTGAGTAATAATTTTAAATGTTGTCCTAAGGGTAGGAAACCCCGGATTACACATCGTTGTGCTATTTTGAGGTGACGCACACACTAGATGACGAGCGTGGGGTCATGCACTGTTGGGTATTGTGACTTAGTCCATCCCAAATGACTGTTTTACCGCATATTTGATTGAAAACTATTTGTTATTATCATGTTTTGGGCGGAATTCCATATTTGGGCCTCGTGCCAACTATTTGGACCCTTAGGAAATTTTTACTGATATTTCCTCACTGTTTTGACTTTATACTTGCACTCAGCCATGATATATTCTACTATTTTTATAACTCAGCCATGTTTACTCTATTTTAATACATTAAATGATATTTCAAAGGATAATTTGCGCTGAGCATTACGTTTTACTGTTGCCCGAGTGGCTTATGAGATTCTAACTTAGTAAGGCTAAGGGCCTGTGTTGTGAGTATGCACTGATTTATGATTATGATGCCGAGGGCCTGAGTTGTACGCCACGTGGTGGCTTGATATGAGGCCGAGAGCCTATTGATTATGCCACGAGATGACTTGATATTGCGCTTGGACCGTAAGGGGCCCCTCCCGGAGTCTGCACACCCCTAGTGAGCGCGGGTACCCATTGTGATATGAGATACAGCCCGAGGGGCAGGTGTTGTTCCATGATATTGCCTGAGGGGCGGATTCTGTCGGTATTGTGCCCGATGGGAGGATTTTTATGTGTTTATCTGTTCTAGCTGCTTTCATTTAATTGTTTAACTGTTAAAAAGGTGTTTTAAAGAAGTTTATTCTGAATTAAGGTGTCTTTATATGTTTTCACTATGTCATTGCTTTTATTGGTTTTATATTGCTTCTTTATAGCATGTTGGTGTGCTTTTACGTGATTTCTTATCGCTCAGCCTTCATTTATTGTTATTACTCACTGAGCTGGAGTACTCACTTTACTCCCTGCACCCAGTGTGCAGATTCAGGCGCTTCAGGTCCCTCTAGCGAGTGTTGATTCTTCCAGCTCAGGCGGATTCGGAGATTCACTAGGTAGCTGCACGGCGTTCGCAGCCCAGTGCTTCTCCCTCTATCTTATTTTCTCTTGTTTCAATTCTGTAATAGACTATGTAGACTCTTCCTGTTTTAATCGGTTAGTAGATGCTCATGACTGGTGACACCCGATATCGGGCTATGTCTATTCCACAAATTGTACTGTTTCACTGTCTATTTGGGATTTAATCATGTTAATGACTTAATTATACTATCTTAACTACTTAAAATTGAATTGGGTGTTGTGTCACGACCCTACCTGGTCGTGATGGCGCCTCTCGTGAAGACAAGGTCAGCCGACACACTCCTAATTCATTTTAAGCAATTAAAATAATGCAAATTATGTCTTTAACATAATAATAATCCCAAAAAAGGTGAAACAGAACAATTGCGGAATAAACATAGCCCGACATTGGGATGTCACCAGTCATGAGCATCTACTACCCGAATAAATACATGAAAAGTCTACATAGTCTATTACAAAAACTAAAATAGAATAAATAAGATAGGGGAGAAGCACTGGTCTGCGGACACCGAGCATCTACCTAGTGAATCTCCGAATCCGCCTGAGCTGGAAGAAGTCAATACTCGCTAGCGGAACCCGAAGCGCCAGAATCTGCACACAGGGTGCAGGGAGTAAAGTGAGTACTCCAACTTAGTGAATAATAATAATAAATGAAGACCGAGTGATAAGAAATCACGCAAAATCACATCAACATGCGATAAAGAAGCGATATAAACCAGTAAAAGCAATGAAACAGTAAAAACATATAAAAACACTTAGTTCAGAAGAAGCTTCTTTAAAACACCTTTTAACAGTTAAACAATTAAATGTAAAGCAACTAGAATAGATAAACACATAAAAATCTGCCCCTCGGGCACAATGTCAACAAAATCCGCCCCTCGACCAATATCATGGAACAACACTAGCCCCTCGGGCTATATCTCATGTCACAATGGGTACCATCACTCACTGGGGGTATACAGACTCCGAGAGGGACCCCTTATGGCCCAAGCGCAATATCAAGCCATCTCGTAGCATAATCAGTAGACTCTCGGCCTCATATCAATAAACCACCTCGTGGCGTACAATCTCAGGCCCTCAGCCTCATAATCATAAATCAGTGTATCATCACAACACAATCCCTTGGCCATACTTCATAAGAATCTCATAAGCCACTCGGGCAACACTAAAACATGATGCTCAGCTCAAATTATCATTTAGAATATCATTTAATGTGTTAAAATAGGGTAAACATGGCTGAGTTATGAAATTAGTAGAATAAAGCATGACTGAGTACAAGTATAAAGTCAAAGCAGTGAGGAAATATTAGTAAAAATCCCCTAAGGGTCCAAATAGTTGGCACGAGGCCCAAATATGGCATTCAGCCCAAAACATGATGATAACAAACAGTTTTCCGTCAAATACGCGGTAAAACAGTCATTCGAGATGGACTAAGTCACAATCCCCAACGGTGCACGACCCCACGCTCGTCATCTAGCGTGTGCGTCACCTCAATATAGCACAACGATGTGCAAATACGGGGTTTCATACCCTCAGGACAACATTTACAATCATTACTCACCTCTATCTTATCCAAATCTCTAGCTCGCTATGCCTTTGCCTCTTGAATCGACCTCCGGATGCTCCAAATCTAACCAAAATCAGTGCAAGACCATCAAAATATGCTAAGGGAATAAAGCCCACTCGAAAGAAATCAAATTACAACACAAATCCCAAAATTAGCCAAACACGACCCCCCAGGCCCACGTCTCAGATTCCGATAAAAAATCACATCAATAGACTCCTTATCACTTCCCGAGTTCAGTCATATCAAAAGCATCAAAACCCAATCACAAACGACCCCTTAAATCCCAAATTCTAGGTCTCCAATTACAAGCCCTGGTTCTTCAATATTAGGCTTAAATTCCACGATATGCAAAAAATCCTTATAAAATCCTTATGCAAAAAATCCTTATAAAAGCAACAAAATAGTGAAAACATGTAAAAACAATTAGTTCATAAAAAGCTTCTTTAAAACACCTTTTTAACAGTTAAACAATTAAATGCAAAGCAGCTAGAATAGATAAACACATAAAAATCTGCCCCTCGGCCACAATATCAACAGAATCCGCCCCTCGGGCAATATCATGGAACAACACCAGCCACTCAGTCTATATCTCATGTCACAATGGGTACCCGCGCTCACTAGGGGTATACAGACTCCGGGAGGGGCCTCTTACAGCGCAAGCGCAATATCAAGCCATCTCGTGGCATAATCAGTAGGCTCTCGGCCTCATATCAACAACCTACCTCGTGGCATACAATCTCAGGCCCTCGGTCTCATAATCATAAATCAGTGTATCCTCACAACACAGGCCCTCGGCCTTTCTCAGTCAGAATCTCATAAGCCACTCGGGCAATAGTAAAACATGATGCTCATCTCAAATTATCATTTAGAATATCATTTAATCTGTTAAAATAGGGTAAATATGGCTGAGTTATGAAATCAGTAGAATAAAGCATGACTGAGTATAAGTATAAAGTCAAAACAGTGAGGAAATATCAGTAAAAATCCCCTAAGGGTCCATATAGTTGTCACGAGGCCCAAATATGGCATTCGACCCAAAACATGATAATAACAAACAGTTTTCAGTCAATACGCGGTAAAACAGTCATTCGGGATGGACTAAGTCACAATCCCCAACGGTGAACGACCACACGCTCGTCATCTAGCGTGTGGGTCACCTCAATATAGCACAACGATGTGCAAATCTGGGGTTTCATACCATCAGGACAAGATTTACAATCATTATTCACCTCTATCCGGTCCAAATCTCTAGCTCGCGATGCCTTTGCCTCTTGAATCAACCTCGGGATGCTCCAAATCTAACCAAAATTAGTGCAAAACATCAAAATATGCTAAGGGAATAAAGCCCACTCGAAAGAAATCAAATTACAACACAAATCCCGTAAGTGGCCAAACCCGACCCCCCAGGCCCACGTCTCAGATTTTGATAAAAATTACAGCAATAAACTCCTTATCACTCCCTGAGTTCATTCATATCAAAAGCATCAAAATCCAACCACAAACGACCCCTCAAATCCCAAATTCTAGCTATACAATTACAAGCCCTAGTTCTTCAATATTAGGCTTAAATTCCACGATCAATTAGGTAGAATCCACATTAGAATCGAGTATTAAGTCCATAAATCTTACCTCCAAGTGTTCTCCCTTGAATCCCTCTTCAATCCTCTTCAAAAAGCTTCAAAATCGCCCAAAAATGGTGAAACCTAGCCCCAAAATCGCGGACAATGGCTATTTAAACATTCTACCCCAGCATTCAAATCCTTCTTCACGAACGCAGTCAAAGCCTCGCGTTTGCGAAGCACAAACTAACATTGACCACATTTCCCCCTTTCGCGAACGCGACCACTACCCAGCGAACGCGATGAATCCACAACTCAACCTTCGCAAACGTGCCCCCCTTCTCGCGAACGCGATGCTCAATGGCCTAGCCCTTCGCGAACGCGAGACCTCCCTCGCGAATGCAAAGGCCAAAACTCCAGACTCACCTGCTAACCCTTCGCGAATGCAAGGTCCCACTCATGAACGCGAAGTCCAAATGTCTGCAACACATACACAATAGTTTCTGCAACTTTCAACAACTTGAAATGGCCTGATTGACCACCCGAAACTCACCCGAGGCCCCCAGGACCTCAACCAAACATGACAACATATCCCATTACATCATTCAAACTTCTTCCAACCTTCGGAATGCTTAAAACAACAACAAAACACAAAATTCGCATCGGATTTAAGCCTAAGAATTCCAAAATCTTCTAAATTCCGCTTTCGATCAAAAAGTCTATCAAACCACGTCCGAATGACCTGAAATTTTGCACACACATCCCAAATGACATATCAGACCTACTGCAACTTCTAGAATTCCATTTCAACCACTATATCAAAATCTCACCTATCAACCGGAAAATGCCAAAATTCTAATTTCGCCAATTCAAGCCTAAATCTACTTCGGACCTCCAAAACACATTCTAATCGCGCTCCTAAGTCCCAAATCACCTCCCGAAGATATCGGAATAATCGGAACTCAGATCTGAGCCCTATAATACCTAAGTCAACATCTGGTTGACTTTTCCAACTTAAGCTTCCTCAAAAGAGACTAAGTGTCTCAAATCTTACCAAAACCTCTCCGAACCCGAGCCAACCAACCCTATCACACATAGAACCGATAAACAAAGCAATAAGAAGCAGAAATAGGAGAAACGAAGTAGTAACTCATGACATGACTGGGTGGGTCGTCACATCCTCCCCCTCTTAAAGAAACGTTCGTCCTAAAACGAGTCAAGAAACATACCTGAAGCCTCAAATAGGTGAGGATATTTACTCCGCATCTCCCATTCGGTCTTCTAGGTAGCCTCCTCCATGGGCCGACCTCTCCACTGCACTTTCACTAAAGCTATATCCTTTGATCTCAACTTTCGAACCTAACGCTCCAAAATAGCTGCTGGCTCCACATCATAAGTCAAATCATCATCTAACTGAACCGTGCAAAAATCCAAAACATGAGACAGATCCCCAATATACTTCCGGAGCATAGAAACATGAAATATCGAATGAATACTCGACAAGCTAGGTAGCAAAGTAAGCTCATAAGCAACCTTCCCAATCCTTCGAAACACCTCAAAATGCCCAATGAACTGAGGACTCAATTTACCCTTCTTCCCAAATCCCATAACACCCTTCATAGGCGACACCTTCAACAGAACCTTCTCACCAACCATGTAGGACACATCCCGAAACTTCCGGTCAGCATAACTCTTTTGTCTCGACTACGCTGTACAAAGCCTCTCCTGAATTACCTTCACCTTTTCTAAAGCATCCTATACCAAGTTTGTCCCCAATAGCCTAGCCTCCCCCAGCTCAAACCAACCAACTAGAGATTTACACCGCCTCTTATACAAAGCCTCATATGGAGCCATCTAAATACTCGACTAGTAGCTGTTGTTATAAGAAAACTCTGCAAGTGGTAGAAACTGATCCCATGACCCTCCTAAATCAATGACACAAGCATGCAACATGTCCTTCAATATTTGAATAGTGTGCTCGGACGGCCTGTCCGTTTGAGGGTGAAAGTTGTGCTCAACTCAACCTAAGTACCCAACTCTCGCTGCACAGACCTCCAAAACTTTGAAGTAAATTGAGTGCCCCTATCTGAAATGATGGAAACTGGGATACCGTTCAGACGAACAATCTCCCAGATATAGATCTCTGCCAACCGCTCTAAAGAATAGGTAGTACACACAGGAATGAAGTGTGCGGACTTGGTCAGCCAATCCACAATCACCCAAATAGCATTGAATTTCTTCAAAGTCCGTGGGAACCCAACTACAATGTCCATGGTGATCCGCTCCCACTTCCATTCTGGAATATCTATCTGCTGAAGCAAGCCACCCGGTCTTTGATGCTCGTATTTCACCTGCTAACAATTGAGACACCGAGCTACAAATCCCACAATGTCCTTCTTCATTCTTATCCACCAATAATATTGTCTCAGATCCTGATACATCTTCGTGGCACCCGAATGAATGGAATACTACGAGCTATGGGCCTCCTCCAGAATCAACTCCCGAAGCCCATCTACATTGGGCACACATATCCGGCCTTGCATCCTCAATACCCCATCATCACCAAGAGGCACATCTCTGGCATCATTGTGCTGAACTTTGTCCTTAAGGACAAGCAAATGAGGATCATCATACTAGTGTTCTCTGATGCGATCATATAAGGAAGACCGAGAAATCACGTAAGCCAATACCCGACTGGGCTCCGAAATATCTAACCTCAAGAACTGATTGGCCAAGGCCTGAACATCAACTGCAAGATGTCTCTCTCCAACTGGAATATATGCCAAACTCCCCATACTCACTGCCTTTCGGCTCAAAGCATCGGCCACCACATTGACCTTCCCCGAATTGTACAATATAGTAATATCATAATCCTTTTAGCAACTCCAACCATCTCCGCTGCCTTAAATTGAGATACTTCTTCTTGAACAAGTGCTGGAGGCTACAATGATCCGTAAACACCTCATAAGACACACCGTACAAGTATTGCCTCCAAATCTTCAACGCGTAAACAATGGCAGCCAACTCAAAATCGTGCACGAGGTAGTTCTTCTCATGGGGCTTCAACTGACGAGAAGCATAAGCAATAACTCTACCCTCCTGCATCAATACACACCCAATACTAACTCTTGAAGCGTCACAATACACGGTATATGAACCTGAAGCTGATGGCAAAACTAACACTGGAGTTGTGATCAAGGCAGTCTTGAGCTTCTGAAAGCTCTCCTCACACTCATCTAACCATGCAAATGAAGCACCCTTCTGAGTCAACTTGGTTAAGGGCGGTGCGATAGATGAGAATCCCTGAACAAATCGGCGGTAATAACCCGCCAAACCAAGAAAGTTGCGAATCTTTGTGGTTGAGGACAGTCTGGGCCAACTCTGAACCGCCTCTATCTTCTTTGGATCAACCCGAATACCCTCGCTGGACACCACGTGCCCCAAGAAAGCCACTAAACTGAGCCAAAACTCACACTTGGAGAACTTTGCATAAATTTTCTCCTCCCTCAATCTCTGCAGCACAACTCTCAAATGCTCCGCGTGCTTCTCCTGACTACGCAAGTACACCAGAATATCATCAATGAAAACTATGATGAATGAGTCGAGATAAGGCCGGAACACGCTGTTCATCAAATGCATGAACGCTGTTGGGGCATTGGTCAGCCCAAAAGACATCACCAAGAACTCATAATAACCATATCGGGTCCTGAAAGCTGTCTTAAGAATATTCGAGTCTCTGATCTTCAACTGGTGATAACCTGAACGGAGATCAATCTTGGAGAACACTCTCGCTCCATGAAGCTGGTCGAATAAATCATCAATGCGAAGCAGAGGATGCTTGTTCTTAACTGTTACTTTGTTCAACTTCCTATAATCAATGCACATCCTCATCGTGCCATCCTTCTTCTTCACAAATAGAACTGGTGCACCCGCAACACACTTGGCCGAATGAACCCCTTATCAAGGAAATCCTGAAGCTGCTCCTTTAACTCCTTCAACTTTGTTGGTACCATACGATACGGTAGAATAGAAATGAGTTGAGTTCCCGGCACCAGGTCAATACCAAAATCAATATCCTTATACGATGGCATGCCCGACAGGTCTGCAGGAAACACATTGGGAAACTCCCTCACGATTGGAACAAAATCGATACTGGGAATCTCTGCACCGACATCCCTCACAAAGGCTAGATACGAAAGACAACCATTCCCAACCATACACTAGGCCTTCAAGAATGAGATTACCCTACTGGGAACATAATCAGTCAAACCTCGCCACTCAATCCGTGGCATACCCGGTATAGCCAATGTCACTGTCTTAGCATGATAATCCAGAATAGTATGATATGGAGATAGTCAATGCATGTCGAAGATAACATCGAATTCTACCATACATAATAGCAACAGATCCACTCGGGCCTCTAGACCCCCAACAGTCACCACACACGACCAGTACACACGGTCTACAAAAACAATATCACCCACTAGAGTAGATACATGAACAGATGAAATAAGAGACTCACAGGGCGTATCTAAATAACGAGCAAAGTATGACGACACATAAGAAAAGGTGGAATCGGGATCAAATAATACAGAAGCTACTATGTGGCAGACTGAGGTAATACCTATAATAACAGTATCAGAAGCAATAGCATCAGGTCTAGCTGGAAGTGCATAGAAATAGGCTTGACCGCCACCTGATCGACCTCCCCCTCTAGGGCGACCCCTAGCTGATTGACCTTCACCCCTAGTTGGATGGGCAGGTGGTGGTAAAGTAACTGGTGCTGAAGCCGATGGCTGACTCCTCTGCTGAGATGAACCCATAAGACGACGAGGACACTGTCTCCATATATGACCAATCTCTCCACACGTATAGCAACTCCCGGGCGCTGGAGACGGCGACTGAAGGGAACCCCTAGCTCTAAAATGACTAGCAGATGTACCTGGCATAGAAGAGCCCTAAACTAATAGAGCACTGGATGAACTCTGAGCTGGAAGGACACTAAGTGATGACTGGCCCTGATGATAACTATGAGAACCATGACCCAATGTCGCCCCACGATAACCCGGGCGAGCTGGATGAGCATGCCTGAATGGACGGCCTCTGCCGTGCTGAAACTGACCTCTCGAAGGAGCACCACCATAACTACCAGATCCTCGAGGCCTCTTGGCCTCCCTCTCATCTTGCTCCTGGCGACGAACTGACTCAATCTCACGAGCAATGTCCACAAACTCCTCAAAAGTAGCACCAGACACCCTCTCCCTGGTCATGAGAATACGAAGATGATAAGTGAGGCCATCCAGAAACCTCCTAATCCTCTCTCTATCTGTCAGAACCAACCAAATAGCATGATGAGCTAACTCGGAGAACCTCATCTCATACTGCATCACAGTCATCTCCTCCTGATGCAACCACTTGAACTGCCTGCGTAGCTCCTCTCTACAAGACTGAGGCACATACTTCTCCAAAAAGAGAACGGAGAACTGCTTCCAGGTAAGAGGTGCTGAACCAACAGGCCTATACCTCTCATAAGCCTCCCACCAAGTAAAGGCAGCTCCAAAAAACTAAAAAGTAGTAAAAGTGACCCCGCTAGTCTCCAGAATACCCGATATGCAAAAAATCCGCTAACATTTATCCAAGAAACCCTAGCTATCCTCGCCCTCTGCACCATTGAAAGTCGGAGGCTAAAGTCTACCAAACCTCTCCAACCTACGTTGCTCGTCCTTTGGCATGGCAGGAGCTACATAGTCCTGAGCAGCTGCAACCGGTTGGGCTGGATGTGCCCCTAGTGTCTGAAGTCCCTGCATGACTTGCTCAGGTGTGCGAACGGCGGGAGTTTGAGTGCCTCTTCCGTCCTAAGAAGTAGTTGCGGTTGTAGTAACTGAAACCACCTGAGCTAGGCCAGTGCATACTGATACAATCTGAGTCAAGGCCTCTTGAAGACCCAGAATCACAATGGAGACAGCTGGTGCTGCTAGAGCATCCATAACTGGGACCTGATCCTGAACTAGGGCGCCTGGTGGATCTGTAGGTTCTACCCTAGCTGCTGTGGGGGCCACACCTCTACCCCTACCGGGACCACAATTGTGTCCTCGTCCTCTAGTGGCCATAGCTGGTGGTATTGGTGGTCGTCCATCCTGACCGGTAGCACGTGTCCTCACCATCTAGTGAGAGAATAAAATAACAGAAGTTTAGTACTCGGATCAACAGATTCACACGACAAGAATTTCAAGAATATGAAGTTTATCCTAAAGGTTTTGCAGCCCCTTGAGGATAAATATAGACGTCTCCGTACCGATCCGCGAAACTCTACTAACCCTGCTCATGATTCGTGAGACCTATGTAACCTAGGTTCTGATACCAATTTGTCATGACCCTAGACCCAGACCCCGTCGTGATGGCGCCTCTAATGAAGACAAGGCCAGCCGACACACTCCCAATACATTTTAAGAAATTAAAATAATACAAATTAAGTCTTTAACATAATAATAATCTCAAAAGAAGGTGAAACAGTACAATTGCGGAATAGACATAGCCCGACATCGGGGTGTCACCAGTCATGAGCATCTACTACCTGAATAAAGATAGGAAAAGTCTATATAGTCTATTACAAAAACTAAAATAGAGTAAATAAGATAGGGGGAAGAAGCACTGGGTTGCGGACGCCGAACAACTACCTAGTGAATCTTCGAATTCTCCTGAGCTGGAAGAAGTCAACACTCGCTAGCGGAACCCGAAGCACCTGAATCTGCACACAGGGTGCAAGGAGTAAAGTGAGTACTCCAACTCAATGAATAATAATAATAAATGAAGACTGAGCGATAAGAAATCACGCAAAAGCACATCAATATGCGATAAAGTAGTATAAACCAATAAAAGCAACAAAATAGTGAAAACATGTAAAAACAATTAGTTCATAAAAAGCTTCTTTAAAACACCTTTTTAACAGTTAAACAATTAAATGCAAAGCAGCTAGAATAGATAAACACACAAAAATCTGCCCCTCGGCCACAATATCAACAGAATCCGCCCCTCGGGCAATATCATGGAACAACACCAGCCACTCAGTCTATATCTCATGTCACAATGGGTACCCGCGCTCACTAGGGGTATACAGACTCCGGGAGGGGCCTCTTACAGCCCAAGCGCAATATCAAGCCATCTCGTGGCATAATCAGTAGGCTCTCGGCCTCATATCAACAACCTACCTCGTGGCATACAATCTCAGGCCCTCGGTCTCATAATCATAAATCAGTGTATCCTCACAACACAGGCCCTCGGCCTTACTCAGTCAGAATCTCATAAGCCACTCGGGCAATAGTAAAACATGATGCTCAGCTCAAATTATCATTTAGAATATCATTTAATCTGTTAAAATAGGGTAAACATGGCTGAGTTATGAAATCAGTAGAATAAAGCATGACTGAGTATAAGTATAAAGTCAAAACAGTGAGGAAATATCAGTAAAAATCCCCTAAGGGTCCAAATAGTTGCCACGAGGCCCAAATATGGCATTCGACCCAAAACATGATAATAACAAACAGTTTTCAGTCAATACGCGGTAAAACAGTCATTCGGGATGGACTAAGTCACAATCCCCAACGGTGAACGACCCCACGCTCGTCATCTAGCGTGTGGGTCACCTCAATATAGCACAACGATGTGCAAGTCTGGGGTTTCATACCATCAGGACAAGATTTACAATCATTATTCACCTCTATCCGGTCCAAATCTCTAGCTCGCGATGCCTTTGCCTCTTGAATCGACCTCGGGATGCTCCAAATCTAACCAAAATTAGTGCAAAACATCAAAATATGCTAAGGGAATAAAGCCCACTCGAAAGAAATCAAATTACAACACAAATCCCGTAATTGGCCAAACCCAACCCCCCACGCCCACGTCTCAGATTTTGATAAAAATTACAGCAATAGACTCCTTATCACTCCCTGAGTTCATTCATATCAAAAGCATCAAAATCCAACCACAAACGACCCCTCAAATCCCAAATTCTAGCTATACAATTACAAGCCCTAGTTCTTCAATATTAGGCTTAAATTCCACGATCAATTAGGTAGAATCCACATTAGAATCGAGTATTAAGTCCATAAATCTTACCTCCAAGTGTTCTCCCTTGAATCCCTCTTCAATCCTCTTCAAAAAGCTTCAAAATCGCCCAAAACTGGTGAAAGTTAGCCCCAAAATCGCGGACAATGGCTATTTAAACATTCTACCCAGGCATTCAAATCCTTCTTCGCGAACGCGAGGCTTTTGCCTCGCGTTCGCGAAGCACAAACTGATGTTGACCACATTTCCCCCTTTCGCGAATGCGTCCAATACCTCGCGAACGCGATGACTCCACAACTCAACCTTTGCGAATCCCCCCTTCTCGCGAACGCGATGCTCAATGGCCCAGCCCTTCGTGAACGCGGGACCTCCCTCACAAATGCGAAAGCCAAAACTCTAGCTCACCCGCTAACCCTTCGCGAACACGAAGGCCAAATATCTGCAACACACACACACAACAGTTTCTACAACTTTCAACAACTTGAAATGGTCCGATTGACCATCTGAAACTCACCTGAGGCCCCCGTGACCTTAACCAAACATTCCATCATATTCCATTACATCATTAAAACTTGTTCCAACCTTCAGAACGCTCAAAACAACATCAAAACACCAAATTCGCATCGGATTCAAGCCTAAGAATTCCAAAATATTCTAAATTCCGCTTTCGATCAAAAAGTCTATCAAACCACGTCCGAATGACCTAAAATTTTGCACTCACATCCCAAATGACACAACGGACCTACTGCAACTTTTGAAATTCAATTGTGACTCCTATATCAAAATCTCACCTATCAACCAGAAATGCCAAAATTCTAATTTCGCCAATTCAAGCCCAAATCTACTCTGTACCTCCAAAACACATTCCGATCATGCTCCTGAGTCCCAAATCACCTTCTGAAGCTATCTGGACCATCGTAACTCACATCCGAGCCCTATAACACCTAAGTCAACATCCGATTGACTTTTCCAACCTAAGCTTCCTCAAAAGAGACTAAGTGTCTCAAACCTTACCAAAACCTCTCCGAATCCGAGCCAACCAACCCGATCACACATAGAACCAATAAACAAAGCAATAAGAAGTAGAAATGGGGGAAACGAAGTGGTAACTCATGAGACAATTGGCCGGGTCGTCACATGTTGTGTTGGCTGGCCTTGTCTTCACGAGAGGCGCCATCACGACCGGGTCTGGGTTTAGGGTCGTGACATAAATCATTATCTTCACTAGCATTTTCTTGGCTTTCAATATTGTCGGTAAGAGAGCGAGGTGTAGAGAGATCACATGTTCCATCTATGCATTTGGAAACAATCTCACTTATGCTTGTTTCTTGGGTATTTTCTAAGTCTTGAGATTGTACTCCACTTTTCTCTTGATACTCCGCTCCATCTTCTTCCCTTGCAGCTTCAAAAGATTCTGTAATATTTACAATTAATACACATTCTAATAGTTCACTAAAACTAACATTCAACATATCATGAAAATTCCATCTAACCTTGATTGGCATAATTTTGAACTCCAAATTTCTCTTTATATGAGAGAGGTATAGACATATCATATGTTCCTTCTAAACATTTGCATACAATCTCACTGCTTGTTCCCAATGGACTTTCTAAATCCTGAGATTGCACTCCACATTTACAAATTTTTTTTGTTACTCATATCTTTTCTAGATTTTCCTGGTCTTGACATTCTACTACATCTTAAACTTCCACTCCATCAATAGATTCTACAAATATTTATAATCACAAAAAAGTTTATATGTATTTACATTATTGAATATAAATTTCAATGACAAAAAATTCAAAATCTATATCTAATCTTTCCCAATTTCAGTGCCAATATCAGTTTCATCATCTAGATGTGCATCTCTATAATCGCTTTCATACTGAACTTCTGCATGTACATCCGTATCATCACATTTATCACCACATGCATCTTTGTTAATTGTAACAGTAGGTTCTATACCATCACACTGATCATCAACTCCATGTAACACTAGATTCTCTCTCTATGTTTCTTTCATCAGGTTTCACAAAAATCTTCAACAAAGTATCAATCTTTGATCCTAGACTTTTCTTTAAATCCTGTGAAAGAAACTAAGTTAGAAAGTTAAGGACAGGTAGTCCTAAACTTCAAGTTACAAGTAAAAAAGTTAAGGACATGCAGTCCTTAACTTAGAGTAATAAGTTCAAAAGTTAAGGACACTTGGTCCTAAACTTCACGTTTCAAGTTCAAAAATTAAGTACATGCAGTCCTTAACTTTGAATTACATGTTAAAAAGTTAAGGACAATAGGTCCTGAACTTCAAGTTTCAAATTGAAAAGTTAAGGACACTTGGTCCTGGACTTCAAGTTTCAAATTCAAAAGTTCAGGACAGATGGTCCTGAACTTAGACTTGCAGGTTCAAAAGTTAAGGACACTTGGTCCTAAACTTCAAGTTTTAAGTTCAAAAGTTATGGACAGGCAGTTCTTAACTTATAGTTACAAGATCAAAGTTAAGGAAAATAGGTCCTTAATTTCAAATTTCAAGTTCAAAAGTTAAGGACATGCAGTCCTTAACTTTGAACTCCAATTTCAAAAGTTAAGGAGCATGGTCCTGAACTTCAAGTTTCAAGTTCAAAAGTTCAGGACAGATGGTCTTGAACTTAGACTTACAAGTAAAAAAGTTAAAGACAGGCAGTCCTTAACTTTGAGTTACAAGTTCAAAAGTTAAGGGCACAAGGTCCTGAGCTTAGACTAACTGAAATTAATGATATTACCTTGATATCATTTTGAATCTTTTTTTCTGATACAAATATTTTCTGATTTATTCTAGTAACTTCAGCCTGCAGATCCTTTTTAAACTTTTCTGATAATCTCTAAATCAAAAACCATAAAAACAAAAAAGTCTCTTAAGCAAAAAATAATTAAATAAAAAACTAATGTTATTCAAAGACAGAAAATC
The DNA here is from genome assembly GCF_000393655.2 of Nicotiana sylvestris. Taxonomy (NCBI): domain Eukaryota; kingdom Viridiplantae; phylum Streptophyta; class Magnoliopsida; order Solanales; family Solanaceae; genus Nicotiana; species Nicotiana sylvestris. The sequence goes on along the minus strand of NC_091064.1, from coordinate 200,946,375 downwards.
TACTTTAACAATTTCCTTAAGCATGGCTTCATCAAATTATGTGGAAGAAGGCATTGAGCTTTGATCTTGAGAAATTGGCTCATGCACACTAACAGGCTCTGTATCTTCTTCAATAGGAATAAATAGTGTCACCTCGATAAAATTATACACCTATTATATAACAATAAAACATAAGTTTTCAGAACTAAAACAAATAAACAAAAAAAATAGCTAGCAATTAGATTAACTTATATTTTCATTATGGAAGTATTTTTTACATAGAGAATCATATTGTGGAGATTTCATTTTCGAATAACATAACATCCGAGGAAAACCACATTCTCAGAAGTTCACAAATTATTTTTCCTAGAACATAGGCAATACTTCCATAATCCAAACACAAAAAACAAAAGGAAAGCCAAGTATAGTGTAGCTATCATTGTCTTTATCTTTGTCTTTCTCTTCTCATTCTCATTCTTATTGAGCTTCAAACAACTCTTCAATGATTTTAATAAAGTTTCATAATAAAGAGAGCCCCAGTTGAAAGAAGAGCAGAGTTCATCATCATCTACAATTTTCATTATCTGCTCTGGCACATTCCTATTCTTTCGCTTCCCTATCAAAACAGATTCAATAAAATAAATTATTGCCAACTTCACAGCAACATCATTGCTGCCTATAAATGATGCAGATGTACCGTTTGGGTGACTAGTAATAAAATTAAATAAATCACCCAAATCAACTCTATCCTTTCTGGGGAAATAGACTTTCGAAAGCCTATTCTCTTTTTCATGCAAACCATTGATGTCCAATGAAGAAGAACATTTCAAACCAGTAATTATATGAAATGCTTCAAGTGTAAACTTAATTTCATGGTCAAAAACCTTGAATGTCATCGAATTAGGGTCATTATTTATAATTTCTGAAAGCAATACACAGTGAATAAGTTTACCACAGAACTTCACACTTTGTAATCGGAATTTTTTTTCGAAAATACCATCCCTCAACTTCTTCCACTTCATGTCCGACAAAAAACATTTTATTATTTCCGTATACTGTAAATCTCCTTTCCAATAGCTCATTAAATTACGCCAAACATCAAAGTCGAATATACTATCTCCTTCCATTAGCATACTACAAAGAAGGAAAAGAACATAAAAGATTAGGACTTACAGTTACAAGTTGAAAAGTTTGGGGCACTTGGTCATGAACTTCAAGTTTCAAGTTAAAAAATTAAGGACAGACAGTCCTTAACTTAAAGTTTCAAGTTCAAAAGTTAAGGATAATAAGTCTTGAACTTCAACTTTCAATTTCAAAAGTTAAGGACACTTGGTCCTTAACTTCAAGTTTCAACTTAAAAAGTTAAGGACAGGCAGTCCTTAACTTATAGTTTCAAGTTGAAAAATTAAGGACACTTGGTCCTGAACTTCAAGTTTCAAGTTCAAATGTAAAGGACACTTGGTCCTTAACTTTGAATTCCAAGTTTAAAAGTTAAGGACACTTAGTCCTGAAATTTGACTTACAAGTTCAAAAGTTAAGGACACTTGGTCCTTAACTTAGAGTTACAAGTTAAAAAGTTAAGAACAGACAGTCCTTAACTTATAGTTTCACGTTGAAAAGTTAAGGACATTTGGTCCTAAACTTCAAGTTTCAAGTTCCAAAGTTAAGGACACTTGGTCCTGAACTTCAAGTTTCAAGTTCAAAAGTTAAGGAAACTCAGTCCTTAACTTTGAGTTCCAAGTTCAAAAGTTAATGACACTTGGTCCTTAACTTTTATGAACACAGTTAACAAAAAATTCATAAACACAGTTAGCTTATGAATTCGTACGACTATTTTTATGAAATGTCCTTACATAATCAAATATATTAATTGAACCACAAACATATTTCAATACCAAAATTTTTTGAATAACTTCCTCACAAAAATTCACTACTTATTCGACACTGAATCAACTTATAATCATTATTTTTAAAATTTCACACATACTTGACACAACATTGATCGCGATTGCACATATACAAAAACTAAAATGCATAAAAGAAAAAAAAATACCAATTCGATCGTTCAATGCAGAGAAGATGATGAAGGAGAAAGATTAAGTGCAGGTGGCTTGCATGCAAGGACGATACAGATACTGAGGAGCACGCGAAAGTTGCCTCTGAAATTTTCGCTCTCAAATTTTTCCTCTGAACGAATAAAACAAGAGTTTGGGAATATAAGAATTGAAGAAAGGATAAAATTGTCTTTTCAAAATAATTTTAATAGAGTAGTGGCTATTTTTGCTCGGCATTAGAACTAATGGATAAAAAATAAACACCACCTTATTTAGTGGCTACCACACGCTATTTTTACTTATAAAATTCGTCGGGCCGCTCTGTATTTAATGTAGATAGTAGTATTCGCTTGCACTAAGGAGGAAAAAAAAGGGGGGGAAATGAATTTTCAGTACTTTTTGGTGTTTATTATTTTTGTTATCTACTTTGCAAGTGTTTAATGACAAATCAGTAGTATTTGTCTATTTGATAAGTAAAAATAATTTGAAAGCTTCAAAAGTGCCAACAAAAACGGAAGAATCTTGAATTCACTGCATTTTCGGAAGAGAAGATTTTACAATTTAGAATCATACATTTAAGGTTAAGTTTTGTGAAAATTGGCAAGTAATACTACTTATTCAATACAGTCTGTGTACAATGTTCTGAACCCTGTACAAAAAAACTAAAACTTACTTATAGCTAGCTTTCAATTAATTTAAACTTCTCTACTTTATCATTTTTATTGATCCCAAGAACTTATAAGCAAATACAACCTCCGTTCACTTTTACTTGACAGGTATATTAAAAATAGATTTTCATTTTTACTTGTCACTTTACGCATATCAAGAGAAAATAATTTTTTTTCCTGTTATACATGCAGTATTTATTATTCATTTTATATCATTTTCTCAAATCCAATAAAAGATGCTTATTCATTTTATATCATTTTCTCAAATCCAATAAAAGATGCATCAATTAATATGAGTATCATGGTAGATTATACACTTCATTTATTATTTCTTAAAAAGCTTAAAAAATTAAAATGTGCAAACTAAAAGTGAACGGAGGAAGGAAGTACTTGGTTGCACCGTACTAAGCAACTCAAGAAACCTAACAAATTTAAAGCAAGCGCGCATATGCAACTAGATTGCGGCGTTGAAGAGCAATTGACAACATTCTCAGTACGTACTGAGGCAGTAGATTTAACACAATAACATGAACAAGCTGGCACTTTCTTCATAAACCCAAGTTCAAATTATTGTTCCGTATAATACAAACATAGAACAATTGGTAGATAGCGTTTTGCTTCCCGTAGTGAGACTTCTCAACGTGCATTAGGATTAGTTGGACTCTAAGGTGAGTACCGTATCAATTTACTTTCTAGAGTCGAGAAACTTATCATATAATTGGTTTGATTTTGATGCATACAAAACATTTCTATAGCTGTTTTCTTATTTTATGTTTTCCGTCAAAATTCATAAAATAGAAGTATTGTGTACTGTGTAGTCACTCAGATTTGAATAAGCTGCGAACAGCCCAATGGCGGGTGAGGAGATAACGGTGATAAAGGCGGGAGGTTAAGCATTCCGTTAGTATTCTGTTCCCAAAGGAAGTTCCAACTTGACGGAGTTAATGGTCATGATTCCTCTTCCTTACACCTCTCCACTTTCTTCACTCCCTTCTCTTCTCCACATGCATCTGATTCTTTCCGCCGCTTCACGCCGCCGTCCACAGCGGAGCTTGAATACGACAGGTTCTTCCCCACCTCCAACGGAAAATTCAATATCGCCTTACTTCCACGCATCTTAAATGCGGCTCTATCGTAAGCCTTCGCCGCTTCAACTGCGGTGTTAAATGTCCCAAGCCAAACCCTAGCACCACGGCGTGTCGGATCTCGGATCTCCGCCGCGTACTTCCCCCACGGCCGCTGTCGCACTCCTCTGTAATGCCTCTTCTCTTCAGTTTTCCGCTTCTGTTGCATAGTCACCGAAACGATTGAATTCGACTGAGTCGTCGAATTACAGAAACCGATCCACTCAAATTTCTTCACTGGCGGTAAATCAATTTTCAATGAAGGTTTCCGATCACTAACGTTACTCAACTTAGGTGATGTAAGGTCAATGATTACTTGAGGTTTCTCGTAATCGGAGCTTGAAATCGTTGGCTCCAATTCGAGCATGATGAAATTGGTTGAATTATGCACTGAATTTGCCGATTCCGAGCTTGAATTTGAAACTTCATCTCCAAATTGAAAGAAATCAGCTTCAAAATCGAATGAATCGGAGAGAAAATCAAAGGGAAGAGAGTCTGAACTAGCAGATTCCGATTGAGAGCTCGAACTCTCCGTCATAATATTACTACAAGTCCTATTACTCGTTAATTCCGCCCCAAATTTCAACGTTTTCGGGGAGAAATCCCCAAAAAGATGGTTTCTAATTTTTTCTAATGCAAAATATTCATCAAAACATTCCATTACAGAGGTTCAATATATGAACTTGAGAGTTTCAAAAATTGAGAAATTAAAGATAATGAAATTGAGAGAAGCTGTAGAAGGAGTAGACTGAATTTTTCAATGGAGAGTGGATAGGGAAGTGGAAATATATATACGAATTGAAGATAAGGAATTCGTCTAAAGATGATTTTGTCGCTACATATTGGAAGTTTCATTTCTGGTGCTTGAGGTCTCTACGAACGAAGCTTCGGTCAAATGTGTTACGACTTTGTAATAATTTTCAGAGGAGAAAGTCTTCTTTTGTTTCTGAAGCGTTGGATCAGCTGGGGTTTCGAGGAAAAAGAAGATCAACGGTTCATATTTGTCACGAGGTAAAATCTTAACCATCTTGTCTTTTCAGTTAATTTGTACTTTGTACTGTTGTTTCGTTTCTTTCCTAGATATTTCCAATAATTGGATGAAAAAGTAGAAAGTGCTCAAGTCATAATTAAGCAATAATTTGCTTTATGGTATAGTATGTTTTTATTTTCTATAGACTAGTATAAGTTATAATCATAAGACTCCGAAACCAAAATGGCAAGTTTTTGGACTCTAATTACGTTTCTACGACTATAATAAAAGAGAGTTATATTTGTATTTAAAACGCAATGTAATACTGCGCTTTATGTTAAAGGAATTTTAGCCGTTAACGTAAAGTGCAGTATAATACTGTGTTTTACTTAATAATTCGTTTTTTTATGTAAAACGCAATATAATACTGCATTTTACTTTATTTTTGGGCCCACCAATAAGTGTTCTGCGGATAACTAACATAAATATTTCCTTTTTTCATGTAATACTGCATTTTACTAAAGTACAGTATACTTCATTTTTGGGCCCACCAATAAGTGTTATGCGGATAACTGACATAACAATAATCCAAATACATAAAGTGTGGTATTATACTGCATTTTATATAAAAAAATTCTGCACCCCAAGCTAGGACTTGCCTTATTTAAAGACGTTAGGATTTTATGAAAATCCATTCAAAACTTTCCTTCAAACTTCCGTTCATACTTCTCTTCTTGTTATCAAGCATTTTTTTATAATGTCTGAAGAGCCAAAAATAAGGGTTTCATTATATTGGGGGGGGAGGGGGGAGGTTGTAATGGTTGTAATGGAGAATAATTTTGTGAGGTCTAGTTCACCTCCACAGTGTCATGTTAAATTGCCGCTTACAATGGAGTACGATAAATTGGTATCATTGTTATATAAAAATATTAGTGTGAGGAAACGTTCGGTGAACCTTAAAGTAACCGGTAGATTTCCGTATTATGTGACTCTGTAGGGGTTTGCTTATTATTCTGAGTTTAACATCGAAGATGATGAAACTTTTAGAGATTTTTTGCGAATCCCAGATGAATATAGGGAATTTATTGAAATAAAATTGTTGGAAATGTACGTCAAGGTTGAAGGAGTTTCCAGTAATGAGGGTGTGCATAGTAGGGATAACCCCCAGTCATCGTGTGGTTATTCTGGAGCAGTTTTTGAAGGACAAATTCCTGATGAAAGAGTTTGCATTGATTTAAACTTGTCATCACTGGCGAATGAGCAGCGAGAAAATAATTTTTTGACTTTATATAATCCACAAGACGACTGGTACACTTCAATTTTTCTACGCTTTAGTGATGTTTATTTTCTGTTTGAATTGGATATGTATTAACACTCATATTTTTCATAGGGGGTACCATCCGGATATGAATTTTACAAGTTATGACCCCACTGCTAGTTGGAATATGCGTAGTTCTGGCGTCTTGGACCACGGTGGTCCATTTGGGAGTCATCACCAATAAGAAAATATCCATCATGGAACGTCAACACAGTAAGACTTGTAAGTAAAGTATTTATCTAGTCGAGTAGCTTATCATTTTGTTCTTTTTGTGCAGTGAAAACGAGCAACTTGATGTTCCTGACCTCATACAGTTACCCATAGATGACGTATTGACTCGTGATTTGGCAGTTGTGCAGAGTTAGGAAGATGATAGTGATTATGATAACAATGCCGATGAGTCTGGAAATGACACACCCTTCCCTGATGAGGGTGATGATGAGGAGGAAGTGAATGTCGAACCTGAGCTGACGAGGGAGCATGCTCTTCCACCTCCCGTTAGACCAAGAGTGTACGAGTCCCACGTACCATTTCATGAGCGGGATATTCCCTACCTTGATAATTTGCCAAGTATGACGGACGTGGATGCCCTCACAAGGGATGCTGATGAATTTCGGTCAGTAATATGGGATGAGTCTAGACCAGCGGTGCTGGTAAAGGGCATGTATTTCCCCGATAAAGCTCGCCTAATCAGGGCTGTAAAAATTTACAGCGTAAGAGAGTGCCGTGAGATGACGGTAAGGGAGTTAACTACAGAGGTATATAAGGTTGTATGTCGTAAAGACTTTATGGGTTGTCACTGGATGTTGCGTGCCAGTAGGAAGAAATCAGGGTTGTAGAAAGTGGGTAAATATATTAGCACCCACAGATGTGAAATGGATACATTCAATGAGAATCACTTCAACCTGTATGTAGACTTGATTTCTCTTGTCTTGATTCCATACTTGGAAGTGTCCATTAGGTTCAAGATTAAAGAGTGTATTACAACCGTCCACCAGGAGTATGGGTGTAATATAACCAAAAGAAAGGCATATCTCGGGCGCAAACGTGCCGTTGAAATTATCTATGGTGACTGAGATAAATCATTTTCATCTCTCCCAGGTACATGGCCGCACTGCAACACTTTAACCCCCACTGTTGTTGAATGGAGGTGTGAGAGGAGTCCGGACAGACCCGAATATATTTTCAACTATGTGTTCTGGTCATTTAAACCATCAATTGATGATTTTGTGCACTGTAGTCCTGTAATTTCCATAGATGGTACTCATGTCTATGGAAAGTATGATATTAAGCTTTTGATTGCAGTTGCAGTAGATGCCAATGGACAAATATTTCCACTAGTTTTTGCCATTTGTGCCAATGAAAGCGAAGAGACGTGGACGCTTTTTTTGAACCACTTGAAGCAGTACGTTGTCAAACAGCGTTCAGGTATTTGTCTAATATCTGATTGACATGGTGGTATTTTAAGTTCTGTACGACATTTGCCTGAATGGCAGGAACCCTATGCATACCACCATTAATGTGAGGAACCAGAAGGCAAATTTCCAGAAGAAATATCCCGACAAGTCCTTGCATGATTTAATGTGGATGGATGCAATTGAGCACCAGCAGTGCAAATTCACGAGGTGCATGGAAACGATCTGGCAGTTAGATCCACGAGCCTATACTTGGCTGATGGGACATGAGCTTCACATGTGGACATTGCATGCTGATGGTGGCAGACGATGGGGAGCCCTGACTACAAATGTGTCGGAGTCATTCAACGGCTTGTTGAAGTCTGCACGTGGATTGCCTGTCACTGCCATGGTCCGGATAACATTCAAACAGATTGCAGAGAGGTTTATTAAAAGGCATAGAGCTGCATCGGTATTGATGGACAGGGGTGTTCAATTTATGTCAATACCGATGAGAAGATTTGAGAAGTACAGGAGGCGAACACATTGGCATTCATTTTTACAGTACGATCACGATCGGGGTATTTTTGAAGTTTGCGCCGCTATCCGCGGACACCGGGGGAATAATCTACAGACGGTGAATGAAGCCAGCAGGTTGTGTTCATGTGGGAAATGGACCATCTACCACATGTCGTGCGCACATGCCTTGAAGTGCTTTCAACAAGTTGGTTTAGGGGCAACCAACTATATTGATAGGCAATACAATGTTGCTGCATACGTAAACACATATAGTGGGCAGTTGCAGCTATTGGGTGCTGAGCATTATTGGCTGCCGAAACCTTTTAAAATGGTGTGTAACAAGGACTATTTGCGCAAGCTGCAAGTGCAGAAGAGAACGCATATACGGAACCAAATGGATGTTGGTGACACCGTTTATGCGCGTAATGTGGCATATGCTCGCAAATAGGACACGGCCATCATAAATGTCCTTCAGCTGGTGTAGATGGCGGTGGTAATCCAGCTCCTGATGCAAGTTCGTCGAATATGCCCAACTATCAAGGATACACATAGTCTTTTGTTTTCGTATTATTTTTTGTAATAAGTGTCTGTACTTGTGTATGTTGCAATATCTATCAAATAAAATTATGTTCCACAATCTTGTTACATCTTGTTTTTTAACATGACCTTTTTAATTGGGATGATGATATGTTAGTTCAAACATTCAACTTATCGGTATTAGTAAAGAAGACCAATCTGAAGATTGAAATTTCATAACATAATATTCGAAGAGATAAAAGCACAACAACCATAACTAAAGCAACATATATAAAAATTAAAAGAAAAATATAAAATCAAGACATCCTTTATTATCCTTCTTGAAAATTTGCTTTTTAAAATGGCCGTTGTCTTAAAAAAGGAATCGAATAAAATAACTAAAGCAACATACAAGAAAATAAAGGATAATAATCAATAGGAAAAATTTAATATGTATAGCGTGGTACAATACTACATTTTGTGTATTGTCTTATTGGTCTGAAAAAAGCTGAACTGACTGCGTAAAAGCTATTTCATCTCAGAAAAATTTAATATGTATAGCGTGGTACAATACTATGTTTTGTGTGTTGTCTTGTCGGTCTGAAAAGAGCTGAACCGACTATGCAAAAGCTATTTCGCCTTAGAAAAATTTAATATGTATAGCGCGGTACAATACTACATTTTGTATATTGTCTTATCGATCTGAAAAAAGCTGAACCGACTGCGCAAAAGCTATTTCATCTCAGAAAAATTTAATATGTATAGTGCGGTACAATACTACGTTTTGCCTGTTGTTTTGTCGGTCTGAAAAAAGTTGAACCGACTGTGCAAAAGCTGTTTCGTTTCAGAAAAATTTAATATATATAGTGCGGTATAATACTACGTTTTGTGTGAAATCTTGCATATAAATAACGGGCGCATTCTAGTTATTTTATGCGCTTAAAAATAACCAATAGCAAATATTTCCATAAAACCAAGGTTTCTCTTTACGCTTTAACAAATGTATCAACAACCCCTTTATGTCTCTAGGTGCGAGTGCGGCAAAAGATGCATGGTGCACGATTGTTGGGAAGAAGCTGGACGTCGCTATTGGGCGTGTATGAACAAGTTTTATAGGCAACCCGACGAACCTATTTGCAATTTTGAGGTATGGATTGATGAACCCTGTGAGCAGGAATACTACAAAGATAAGTTGTATTCTCTTCATAGTTTGTGTTTGAAGCAGTGGGAAAGAGAGCAACAATCCAAACAAGAAGCTGCGGAGTTGAAGGTGAAACTCAAGGAGGTGGAAGAAGAAAAAAATAAGCTGGAAGACCAACTCAAGTGATTGGAGCAGAGAATACTAGGCGGTCGTGACTAAACAATGGCATGTACGTGTTGAGCGTAGTAGTGTATCTTTATGTTTCCCTTGTCATGTGTTTTCATTAGTTGTACTGAATTTATGTTATGTTAGGTTTGCTATGTTTGTGTTTGTGTTGTACTGTTAAAATAAAATTGTTGTTCAAATTGTGTTAAAATAAAATTGTTGTTAAAATACAATTCTTTCCATTATTTACATAATGTAGTATTTACACAAAATACAAACAAAAAGAAATCAATAAGTCCCACAGCCTGTGTGCTTCAGTGCAGCCGCTAGCTTGAGGCGCATCCCCTGTCGCCCGGGTACACTATCAGGATCATCCTCATCAAGTCGCCTCTTTATGTGAGGATGTGCAGCAGCATGATCGCCAATACAGCTGGCAGGATCGGTAGAAGGGGCCGCCGGTCCGTTCGCAACCTACAAAACAATTACTAAGCTTAGCATATGAAAATATATATTAGTAAAGTACGTGTTAAGTCAAAAACATTTTCTCACCATGGATTCGTTGGGCTCCTGAGTATAAGCATCTGTGGTGTCCTCATCATCGCATACAATGGGCTCCGTGATGGGCTGGGACAAAGCCTTAATAAGAAAATTAAAAATTAATTTATGGCAAATTATTAAGGAAAAGAAAATAAATTAAAATTTAACAGTAATACAAACATACCTGCACCTGTGATAGATCCGCATCAACCACCGGGGATGAGCCAAAACTCAACCTGTGCCCGCTATCCACGTCTCGGTTCGGCCGATCCTCAGCTACGGTAGATGGGCCTGAAAAGAACTGCTTTACATCTCCGTCGAATGTACCCGTGATCAACAATGGATATGACGGGGTGACTTGCGATGCTGGCAGATCCAGCTGAAGGCTGTACGATGGCATGCTGCTAGAAGGCTCATCTAGCTGAGGGAAATAACCCAGCTGATCATCTCCAAGATTCTCATCAGGTGCCTCAACAGGTGGGTCAACATGTGCCTCAACTCCCCCTTGCTGGGGACCACCTCCTCATCGTCCCCCACGACCCCGTAGGGCACCCCTACCTCGTGGGACAGGCCTACCCCGATGGTGCTGCTCTAGCGCCACATACTTAGCCATGTGATCTAACCTCTCGTCCTCTCTGGCTCGCTGCAGTGTCCGGAGAGCCAGCTCTACCACCTGCCGGCCATACTCAATGACTGCAGGATTGTCGGCATGTTGCTGCATCTCTTGTCCTAACCGATAGACCATATGATGACCAATAGCCTGCACAACATTTAAAATATTAATTACATAACGCTATATCACAGTTATAAGTATGGATTCCAACAAAAACATAGCAGTGCCTTTGCCTCCCGGCGTATGGTCTGAACCGACCACCAGCTTCATGAACGGGGTTCCCGATCATCAGTCGGATGTGACGGCGGTACCATGATGTATACATCTCAATAGACACTGCCTGGATCTGTGAAGGTACTAGGGGAATCAGGTCCTCTCACTGCTCCCAAATATGGACCTGCACCTCTAGCCATGCTACAAATGCGTCGTCCACCCTCGAATGAGCATCTCGCTGATAATGTGTAGCCACCCATGTAGGCTCCCTCGGTATAGTCTGCGGATGGTCAAACGGGCGAAGTACCCGCTCCGTGGCATGATGCTCCACAACATTGAGGCACATCAGCGGGACGGAAGTGCTCCAAAGCAGTCGGTCGACCGAACAATCATCGGGCAGGCCAGCTATCAACTCGTCGCTGTATGACGTCTAGATGAACTATCACATAATAACATAAAAGTGAGAATGCGCAACACAAGTGACTTCATAACAAGTAAGTTTAGGTACATATTTACCTGTACGGCCTCCAACATATCCAGCACATCCCTAACAAGGGGGAGATTATGATGAGCATCAATGCCTCGGTAGTTCCCACGCCGGAAAACCCACCTCCTAGCTAGGGAGAATAAGGGAGGTGCTACATCCGAAGGCAATGGTAGTAGAGGTGGCTGCAATGGCAGGAACCGCACCCAAGCCCAAACCTAACATACAAGGTCGACGTAAAATTTAAGAGTCATTTTGATCATATAGAATTGGAAGTAATGAACAGAGTATTCGAATATGTTGTCACCTGTAGAAGCGGCAGAAAACCACATATGTCGCTCTGGGTGCCCATGCTAGCCCGACACATACTCTGTATAGGTAAGCGAGAACAACAGCACCCCAACTGTACTGGGGTAACTCATCTAGCTGCTGAAGATGATGTAGAAAGCGCATACTCACTAGACTTCCCGAAGTGTTCGGGAATAAGACACCCCCAAAAAGAAAGAGCAGCGCCAACCTCGTGTACCGGTAAATATGTAGATCCTCTGTCTCACCGGTGATGTAGGGATGCAATACCTCCAAATGCTTTGTGATAGCTGTCATAGCAATGCGACTGCCCCCTTTAGCTGCATCCTCACCCTGTGGCCTGAAATCAGTAAACTATTGCAGCAATTCCAAATACTGAGCACCCATCATAGATCTCATATACTGAGACAGTGCAACGACCAGTCCATCAGCAGGCAGCCCATAAAAAACCTGAACATCCTGAAGCGTGATGGTGGCCTCGCCAATGAGCAGGTGAAAAGTGTGCGTCTCCGGTCGCCACCGCTCTATCAACGCCGTGATTAGAGACCAGTCGAGCTGCAGCTGCCAAATCTCAAAAATCCTATAGAAGCCCGTATTAATAAGGTGATCGGCTATGCGGGGATGGAAATCTCTCTCCCTCAAAAAGTCCCACACGTCGTCCACTCTCCTGGCGAGGAGAGTCTGCTCCATTAGCTGTCCCTCCCATACGTAGGCGGACCTATGATCGCTCTGTAACACTAATATCTGATCCGAGACTGGTCCAGGATGCACAGGCGGCACGTCCATGTCGTCTACTGTAAATTAAACAATATTAATTGTGTGTTACTGTTATAATAATTAATATTTAATTATTTAATTGGACACATTATATATCTATAGGTTCCAGACTCAATATTTGAGGCTCAGTAGCACCAAGCTATCCTAAATTCTTATGTGTGTCAATTTCAATATTTTTATAATTTTGTTTGTGTTATAATAATTAATATTTAATTATTTAATTATTTAACTGGATATAGTATATATCTATGGGTTCCAGGCTCGATATTTGAGGCCTAGTAGCACCAAGCTATCCTGAATTTTTATATGTGTCAATTTCAATATTTTTACAATTTTGTTAGTGTTATAATAATTAATAGTTAATTATTTAACTGGATACAATATATATCTATGAGTTCCAGGCACGATATTTGAGGCCCACTAGCATTAAGCTATCATGAATTCTTATGTGTGTCAATTTCAATATTTTTAAAATTTTGCTAGTTTTATAAATTAAATATTTAATTATTTAATTGGACAGAGTAAATATCTATGGGTTACATGCTCGATATTTGAGGCCCAGTAGCACCAAGCTATCCTGAATTCTTATGTGTGTCAATTTCAATATTTTTACAATTTTGTTAGTTTTATAAATTGAATAATTAATTTTTAATTGGACAAGGTATATATCTATGAGTTCCACGCTCGATATTTAATTTGACAACATATATTAATTTGTTAGTTCTATGTGTTTGTTTTATAAATTAAATAATTAATTTTTGTAAAGTGTAATTGGATAGAGTTTGTGGTTAGTAGATACTTAAACTACAAATACTCTACGTTAAAAGGCTCTATATTTTACTACGCTAAAAGGCTTTATATTTTACTACACTATAAGGCTATATATTTTAAAAGGGCACTGTTCTTTAAGCAAATAAATAATCTAAACTAAATAAAAACAACAAACATATGAACATAACATTCACAAAATTACATATAAAATAGTAAAAGAAATTTATGAATATTTTTATTAACAATAAAAATTATTTCTCAACTTTTAACTATTTTTTTTAAACACTAATAATTTAATCCGGGTAAAAATAATATACAAATTTAATCGCAAACAAAATACAAATCAACGTGGAAACACATTCAAGAAACAAATATGCATAATTATACAAGTTTTGACATAAACTAAATCGGAATACCTCGATCTATGTTTTTACAAATGTCGGAAAATTAAAATTATGAGCCCGAAACAAGGAAACCACAACAATCAAAGGCTTGGGTTGTATGCGGGACTTACATTATTCACTTTTTGTGTGAAAGGTGGGGTCCACTCGAATTTTTTTTAAATCGGGGTGGGAGGGACTACTACTGCTGGAGTATTTTAATGGGGGAGGGACTGTTCTGTCGTGGGTGGGGAAGAAAGGGGGATTTTAGATTGACGAAGGAAAACGCAGTATAATACTGCGCTTTACTAAAACGCAGTATTATACTACGTTTTCCTTTAACGGCTAAATTTTTGTTAAACTAAAATGCAATAAGATAACTTTTTTTTAACTGTATAAAGGTATTTTGAGTCCCAAAACTCATTATTTAGGTTTCAGACTCATAATCATAGTTAAGTAAAATACATAATATGATGCTATTTAAAAATTCTTTTAATGGTTATTAACCTAATTTCGTATCAACCGTAAAATGGGAAGGATCTTGGCTTCGGTTATTCCTACTTGTTGTCATTACTTTTTTCATCCATTCTCTAGCCGAGGGTTTATCAAAACATCTTCTTTGTCCTTCTACGGTAAGGGTAAGGCAGAGACAGCTTAACTCCCAGGCCACTAAATTAAGCGGCCGCTTTAGACCTCAGAAAATTAAAGCTCCCAAAAGCTATTGTTTTTATATGTAATTTAAATATTTAATATATTTATTATTAAATAGTGATAAAAAAAATTCAACTATCTTTTACTGCCTTGTCACCAATCGTTAACAACATAGTTTTATATTTTGTATTGTCTTTTTTCGGAGTTGGTTCAGAAAATTCAAATGAAAGTGAAAGACAATTAAATCTCCAATTATTTTCTAGCTGGTTCTTCTTACTCCAACTTGCATAAATTTTATTTACAACTATAACTTTGTAAGATATTTTGTTCAAGATCACTGTGGGCATACTTCAAGCTAATTAGATCGTAAAAAGCTATAGTTAATTTATTTATCATCTTTGTAAATACAAATTATTACATTATAGTTACTTTAGGAGGCAATGCTATACAGTAGATTATGTTCATGGTCATGTGAAACAAAAAAGTTCACAATTAAACTTAATAAAATCTTATCAAAGATTAGTAATGTCTCAACAAAGATTAAAGAGGTTAGTTATAAATCGTTAAGATGAAATTGCATTTTAAAAGTACAAGGAATAAACATCAACAAAAATATTTAAAATTATTAAACAAGTTTAAGGCCTTATATTACGGCTTGGCTTTAGGCCTCCAATATCATCGAGCCGCCTCTAGGGTAAGGTTGTGACTTGTGTACATCTTACTTGTTAGGTGTTGTCCAGATTTTCTTACCATATTTGATTTTCCTATCTCCTGAAGGAAAGAGCAACATGTTACCATAATTAGGTTTTCCTATTCTTAGAAGGAAATGGCGAGTCCCTTTTCTTGTAGGAAAATGTTTGGACTTTTATAAATTGAGGATCCTTCATTCTCATTTAGTAGCATCCACAATGTAGCCATAGGTGGTTTAAGAGTCGTGTTTAGGAGGAGAACTTTACGGGATAAACGTTAGTGTGTCACTTGTGTTTGCCTCTTCGTGAGGTTGTTCTCTCGATATTTTGTACTTTTTTTTATAGTGAATTGCTCATGTCCGCCGTGGGCGTCGATCAGTGATCGAACCACGTTAAATATTTGTGTCTCTCTTGATATATATCTTTTATTGTCTGCTTTATCGCCGTTCAAGTGTTGCTTTACTAGCTTCCGCATGACACCTAACTTTTTCGGTCCTAACAAGTGGTATCAGAGCGAGGTTCAAGACAGGTTCATCTTGGCGGGTTTAGTTCTAGCCGCAATGAGTTTGACAATAATTATGATTGTTGTCTGAGAAATTTGGCCGGAGTACGGCTTACGTTGAGACAAACTTTGTGCTGGAGATCTGGAGATACAAACTGTTGAAGATTATGTGAAGAAGGTGGACCAAGTTTATTTTATCAGAAAATTCAGGCCAAAGGGAAGAATTGTTAGGTGTTGTCCCGATTTTCTTACCATATTTGGTTTTCCTATCTCTTGAAGGAAAGAACAACATGTTTATCATAATTGAATTTTCCTATTCTTAGAAGGAAATGGCGAGTCCCTTTTCTTGTAGGAAAATGTTTGGACTTCTATAAATTGAGGACCCTTCCTTCTCATTCAGTAGCATCCACAATGTAACCATATGGGGTTTGAGAGTCGTGTTTAGGGGGAGAACTTTACAGGACAAGTGTTAGTGTGTCACTTGTGTTTGCCTCTTCGTGAGGTTGTTCTCTCGATATTTTGGACTCTTTTTTATAGTGGATTTCTCATCTTCGCCGTGGACGTAGGTCAGTGACCGAACAATGTTAAATGTTTGTGTCTTTCTTGATATTTCTCTTTTATTGTCTGCTTTATCGCTGTTCAAGTGTTGCTTTACTAGCTTCCGCATGACACCTGATTTTTTCGGTCCTATCATTACCCTCCCCATACTTCATTTTATGAGAAATTACTGAATTTGTTGTTGTTGGTAAAATATGAAGGATAACAAACTTAAAAATCATAGAATTCAAAATGCCAAAAAAAAAAAAAAAGAATCGTCTCAACTGATTACGTACTAATTGTTCATGAGTTCTATTATAGTATTTGAGTGAAAGTTTGTTAGCTAGTCGGATTCTTATATATTGCAATATAAGTAGTTGGAATCTCATCTTTTTAATGTAAAAGTTGCGACCAAAGTTTGTAAACTACCGGCAATTTTATCTAATTTGTCGAACACAAAATTTTGAATTCTGATCATGATTGTTAATATGTCTCAGAAATACGACTATAAATATGGATCGATTTTTCCATTATCAAATATATATTGATAGTAAATCAGCTCATCACGAGCATAGACGATAATATGACATATTTTAATTGGAACCGGCTAGATGGAAATTATCAGGAGTTCCTTGTTTGGATCATGATTGGTTAATTTTCCTTGCTTTTGAGAGTAGGGGTGGAGAGAGTAGAAGCTACGGGTTATCTTAATCCAGTAGTTTTGATCTAAATCACGTACTTATCTTGAGTAATTTATTTATAAATATGTACAAACAGAGACGGATTCAGACTTTGAAGTGTATGTGTTCCTATAACGATTTTACATTATCAATTGGGTTCACAATCAAATATTTGTAGATATTTAATGATTTTTTTAATATATATATATATATATATATACAAGGACCGTGCAAAAGTTATTGGGTTCCCGGGAACCCATACACTACCCTCTAGATCCGTCACAGTGTACAAATTATTAGTTTAGAACCCCGTAACTTAAACGATTTAAAATCCCAAACTCAAAAGGCTTTCAATCCTTGCCCCGTCACTATTTGAAAGGGTAATGAATTAAAAGGCTTCTGGAATGGCACTAAGTTGACATTCACAAGCAAGCAAATGTAGGAAGAATCTTGATTTTATAGATATGTTTACACGGAAGAAACTTTTTAATGAAAAGGAATATAATTCTTGTGGTTTAAGACAGCAAAACTTTAATTTGTTGGTCTACAAGACTAGACGTATGACGATAAACGTTCACACTTGAACAAATCCAAGGACTAGGTCAAAAGAAATTGAAAAAGTGTACGTAATTCTGCAACGTTGGTATTTTTTTGGATTTGACTTTCACAAAGTCTATTGTATAGTTCAGAAGATACTGGTTTTATGACCTTTAATGAAATTATGGACTCACTAGAAGGCATATAGAAAACAACTACCACTAAATCACATTTACTAAAATATAAACTTGGTGCTCTATTGAGGGTAGGGGAGGCAAACGGGCGAGTCAGATCGGATATAAGACAGGTCGAAAACGGGTAAAGCAAATACAGATAAATTAGTGGATAATATGGATATTCAGATTATCCATAGCTTCTTGAATATGATCACTCTTAGGAAAATTCTTAGTTTCCCATACTTGAGGCTTTACAAATATAAAAGTTAAACCTATTAGTTATTCATTTTTTAAGTGGATAATATAGTTCTTAATTATCCATATTTGACCCGTTTTAAAAAAGTTTATCGTCAAACCCATTTCTAATGAATAATATGGGTGGATAACTATTTTCTTTTATCTATTTTGCCCGCAAGACATTCAAACGGTAAGTTCTTGCTTTGTCAGCTTTGGTTACATCTCTTCCTTCTCATTTAATATGAAACCACTATTAGTTATTGATAAGAAAGTAATTATGAATAACAATTTCACCAAGATTGAATTACTTGATGCTATACACATGCATGTATAGCATGTTAATAACCTAGCTAGACGTGAAAGAAGTCAAAGAACCATACCATCAAAGCTCAAAGATACAGTGCAAGTTTACCACAGTGCTACACAGTTTGTCGCTACCAATAACAAATAGTATCAATCCTACATCATATGGAGGCATAGAATGGCAGTCTCCTTTTTAAAATTTTGAACGTTACTACATTTAATTTAATAAATAGGTTTAGTGAAAATGCATCTAAACCGAATTGTTATCACCTCTGAAAACTGAATAATTTAGATTGTCTTAAGTATTGACTAATTAGTAAAATACTGTTTTCGCTTTCCCTGAGCTAATTGTTTAAAGCTTAAACATTGAATAAGGTATTTGACGAAAAGGAAGGAGTCAAATGGTCGTGTATTGGTCCGTATTACGGTAATGTAAAGTAAGTATTCGAGTCTTCGCAATGGTGATTTCCACAACCGCTCTCATTAAATAATGATTTACGTTAACCTATGATGATTAGGTACTGGCTTAGAAGGTTTCTTGATTAAAAGTAGCACATGGCATTCTCGACCATCTTGCGGTGCTTTTTCCTCAATTATTTGTAAGGAGCGAATCCCCTTTACCTCGTCAACATCGCATGCAGGGAGGCCTGTTCATACTATTTTTAGGGTTTGTGTTGAAAAATAGGCTGTCTAGGGATCGGAATTGACAAATTAATACGGTACAAACTTATTTTCAAGCTAAACCGAGTCTTATTGTTCATAAGCCGAAGTGGGTCACTAAATGAAGTCATCTGTCTCTATTGTATCATATAAGAAACTAAGAAAATTGACATCCGCCGGATCTCATTTACCCTTAGGATTGGAAATCTAGAGCGTGAATAATATAAAATAGGTCTCGATATCGTGTAAATAATAAATTGAATTGAGATCTTATGACTCTGATACCATGATAAGAAAACGAACCATAGACATACCTTAACTCAAAAAGCTAGCTCATGAGGTGATGATTGTCCAAGACCATATAAGGAGATCAAGAAATCCACACCCCACCTACCTGGGACACAGCAATCCGCGAGACAGAAATAACTAAGTGACGTATGAAATATGACTGACAACATATTTTACTGAAAGGATATGATTGAATCTCTAGTTTAATTTTTAAATCAATATCACGAGTACGTCGTACATTGCTTCATTGTAGCCATTTCTATATATGTGTCGGCTTGAATTGCAGAAATATTAATACATGAAGAATATTGAAATTGACTGAAATACTCAAATACTCAGGATGAGCATCGATTCAATAAAGAGCGGACAATGATCTCACTGCTCGTTATATTTGTTTAACCAAAAATATGATTCTTTGGTCAAATCTAAAGACAAATAAAATTCGGGTTACTGATAATCAGGAGACGAAAAAGAAATAATAGACTTTTTGAGAATGACTAATAAGCAATAGATAAGTTCGTATTTTAACGTAATGTTGATGGTATCCTCTGTCTTTACAAATGACATGACCTCCTCCTTTTATAGTTGACTCTAAGCAAATGAGTAATACCTTAGCCTTAATGAGGCAATTATGAGCAATAATTGACATTAAATAAGACGTTACACAATCATTCCTATTTAATACCAATTCTCTAACGTATTGGGTATTTAATATTGAATTTGGACTCCTTTTTGTCATCATATCCATGTCTTCAATGCCTTCTGATCTCTTGGCTTTAAATGACCTAAATAGGTACGAAGCTTGTACTATTCGAATTGCCTCTCGTGCCTATTTAGCTTTTTCCCGTATCTGTTGTCACTCGTGCCTCTTAACTGATCATCATGTTTTGACCATTTGACCAGTCCTCGTGTCATGCCACGTCACCTTCAATGTAAATTCAATTTTTTCCCAATATATATAGTCCCTCCACTTTCCATTTATTTATCAAAATATCTGGGAAGTGGATCTTCATAAAAAGAGAATTTTTTCTGTAATTAATATCATGATAGTACTGACGCTTCAATTGTCCCTTCTAATTAATGCTTTACATACGTGTCACCTTTTGATTGGTTCTGCAATTATGCGCCCTTTTTTCAAGGCTTCTTCATTCCCACTATTCACGAAGTGTTAGTTGCCTTTATTATAGGCTTTCCATCATTACTCTTCTAAGTTTGACGATTGTTATTATAAACATATTTAACCTTCTTTCTTCTGTTTTCTTTTTCATAGATTTTCAACAAGCAATTTATTATTCACTTTTGCTTTTTCTCCCCCTTAGTTCATCTTTCTTCAACAATGTCATCTCCAAACCATAACCCTAGAAAAGTTCCAATTCTAGATCACTTCCCCAATACCCCCGTAAGACATAGGAGAGGCAGAGTAGGTAGGTTTCGGAGCTTGAGCCTAGGATCCACTCATGGTGGTTTATCTGGTTCTGCTTCTTCTTCTTCTTCTGGTATTATGAGTTCTCTTTCATAGACCTCCTTTTCTAAAGGTAAAGAACTTTCTGAATCTACTCAAGAGCCTTTAGTTGAAGAAATTGTACCCAATGATTTATCTTTTGGGAATGATAGAAGATCTCTCCAAGAACAAGTTAAAAATTTAGAAAAAACTGACACCTATCCTTCTTTAATAACTGAACTTGTGATTCCCACTGTTAGGAAAGATTGTAATTGGAGAGATAATCTTCGTATAATGATTCCTGCCCCAAACCAGAGAATTTCTTCTTTCAGAATTGGATTCTCTTTCGTTTATACTTATCCCTTTACTCTGGGATTTAATCCTGCCATTGACCCAGTTATTTTTGAATTTTGTTGCTTTTTCAAAATTTGCTTAGCTCAAGTAGGTCCTCTTGTTTGGAGAGCTGTGGCTTGCTTAAGGTATTTGTCTACCAAAGCTAATGTTAATTTTACCTTTTCCCATCTTATTCACCTATACCACCCCAAATTATTCCGCCATGGAGTTTTTACCTTGACTGCAAGAAGGTTTTAGTAAACCCCGAAGATGACAAGGATCAAGGGTGGTATTGTCGTTACGTTGCTGTACGTACGATGGATTTGTTGGGTGAAACAAACAGTCCTTTCCCTGAGAAGTGGAATTTTGCACGTAAGTTTTTCTTTTTCTTACCGTATCTATTTTTTAAGAATTTTGATTTCTTTGCTAATCTCGTCTCTTTTTGGCTTTTTGTAGAAACCATGGGAGATGTGGAACACGTTCCTAACTTCCGTGGTTGGGTAGATTCAATTTTGAATATTGCGCCTATGGAGGCGAGAACTTGGAAATCAATTTCTCTTTTGAATGGTTGGAAAGTGAAGATCCATAGCATGTATTTCCTTGTGCTTTGCCGTATATTGAATTCTTTATTATTTTAATTCCTTATCTTTCTTTTTATCAGGATTTGGTATCAGGGGTATGACAGATGAGGTAGCCATTGCCATTCGAGCGTCTTCAACCGCTTCACTTGATCTGGAAAAGACTCGGGCCATGCTATCAAAAAGAAAAGTTGTAGAAGAAAGTTCTAAGAATGAGGAAGAAGAGAATACCTCTTTGATAGCTAGGCCAAGAGCCAGGAGACACGTCATTGATGGAGATGAAGTTGAAGATACTCCTGCTCGAGCCTCTATCTCCGAGCCTATTCAAATCCTTTCTGATGAGGTTACCACTCCAAGAGGCTCTAATGAATCAATTTGACGTCTCTTTGTTAGTGGTTTTGAGAGTGGAGAATTTGGACCAGTTCTTGATGAAACTCCCCTCTCTTCTTCTACTCCCATTTCTTCTATTCCTTCTATTCCTTTGACAACCACGAGTATTTCTCTGCCTATTTTATCGACTCCTGTTTCCTTATCTGTTTTAGTTCCCATATCTGCTCCTACTGTCCATGATTTAACTCCCACAACTCCCATTGTTTTTACCTCTTCTACTATTCCTCCTTCCATTATTCCCCCTCCCTCTGTTTGGCATACAGAGGCGGGTTCTAGCAGCAGTGGCATGGCTATGAGAAGTGTTACTCTTGAAGTTCCTGCCAATCATAGCCTTTTGAGAAAGACTGGTGGAGCTGATGTTTGGCTCGAGCCTTTAATCGGAAATATTTAGAAGAAGAAGATGGAGAGCCACAGTTGCTTGACTCTGATGAATGACATAGTTCATTCTACCTTGAAGGTACTTCTCTTTTAACTTACAAGTTTTTTTATACCTCTCTATATTCTCACATTTGATGCCTTTCCCTTGTAGGCTAATCTTATTAGTACTGAGTTAATGGGAAGAATCTCCACTCTAGAGAAGAAGGATCGAGAGTCTGCGAGGGCTATCTCTGAGGCTAGGAGAATAGCCACGGAAACCCAGCTTGAGGCAGTAAACTGGAAAGAGCAGTTTGAGAATGCTCAGAGGACCATAGAGGAGTTGCAAGAAAGTAGAAATCACCTGGAGCAGCAAAAGCGTGGTTTGACTTCTGAGCTAGCAATTGCCAAGGCTTCTTCAAGCCAATTTGAAAAAGATAAGGAGCTTTTGGAGTGCTCATTTTCAAAACAATTATCAAAGGCCAGTGAAGAAATCAGAGAGCTTAAGGCACTTGTGAAGAATAAAGAAGAATATGCAGGGGAGTTAGTGCAAAGCTTGACTCAAGCTCAGGCTGACTTAAGGATCTCCTCTGACGAGATATGTGCTTTGAAGAGTTCTCATGCCTCACTTGAAGCCTCCCTTGATTCCCACTTAGCTGAACACCAGATATTTAAGAACGATCTTGCTATGTGGGAAAGGGAGTATGGACTTCTTGCGGAGAACTTCAACATAGAGGTAAGTTTGGCTTTTCTAAAATCTCGTCGTGATGCTTTGATGGAAGCTTCTCAAGAAAACTTTGATTTGCAATATGAATTAGCCAAAGTCTTGGACACTATTGAAAAAAGCCAACAAGCAGTTGATACTCCTTCTCCTGCACTTGGAACTCCTGGGGAAGAATTTTTAAATGAAGAAGTGGCTACTGCAACAATTGGAGTTGCAATTTCGGCTCCCGAGGGTGAAAATTCTATGACATAGTCCATGGAAGCTGAAGCTCCCGTGACTCTTGCTTCCCTCGGTGATTTTAACACTCCAGGCCCAGTTGAAACCGCTCCAATTGCTGCTCCCTCAGAAGTTGTTACCGTGCCTGTGACTGCCCCTGAAAATGAGATTGCAACTTCTGATGCTCCAACCCCTTCAGTGACTAGTTGAATGTATTTCAAACTTTACTGTTTTTTTTTATATTAATTGGTGGTGTTATCCCTTGGCAACTTTAAGGGATCTTCTGATGAAGTCCCCAGTTATCATAATGGGGCACTTGTAAAAAACAAATATTTTGCTGACTAAGTTTGTACTTAGTCTTTTATATTAAGAAGTTTTATCGGTACTTCCGTATATTCTATTCTTGCCTATACATCTAGGACTTTATTGAATAACTTAGCATTTTTGTCCTTTGAAAATGCTTTATGATTCTTCTCATGGATTATCAACATGAGGTTTATAAAAGAGGGCCCTTTTATTTATCGATACTTAATGAAGAAGACGTCTCAACTTCACAATGGTGTTATAATACGATGAAAGAAATAGGAATACACATGTTTTGTATGAAACAACTTTGACAAGTTTTATTCATGAACTTT
The DNA here is from genome assembly GCF_000393655.2 of Nicotiana sylvestris. Taxonomy (NCBI): domain Eukaryota; kingdom Viridiplantae; phylum Streptophyta; class Magnoliopsida; order Solanales; family Solanaceae; genus Nicotiana; species Nicotiana sylvestris. The sequence continues at coordinate 200,922,512 of NC_091064.1, read as the reverse complement.
AACAAGTTTTTTGACTATTACATGTATTAAAATACATCTATGACTTTCTCATAACTGTTTTTCTTGTAACAAAATTTTACATAATATAAAATAAATAAGGTTTTTCTTCATAACCTGTTTCAGTACATAGTCAAGAACCTATCTTTATATATTAGGAAGGATTTGAGAGGTGACTTTGTTTATGAGTTTGAGAGATGACTCTGTTGTTCTCATGGGAAAAACATTATGATAAATGTCCTATGTTTGTTGAACACGATGATGAATGCTGAAGACTTCGTAACTTTTTCTCAACACTTGTCTCTTTGTGTCCGACTTTTGTTCGATATTCGTATCTATTTTTCTACACATATCTGTGTATAATATGTAGTCCCCTAAGTGTTTGAGCGGTGAAGTATGAAGCCTCGAGCACTTATTTATTTCTTTCAATTTGGTCCTTTTCCTGAAACAGAAAAATATACGGGACTCGGAGGTGTGATTATAGATGAAGATTGCCTAACTCGTGTGTATTTCCATCAGATTAATTGTAACCCTGGGCTGGGAATTTTAGAACACTCCATTTTGCCTTGCAGGTCGTGACTCATCATTTGGCACGAGTTAGGGTTTTTGCCTAGCATCTAAAATCGTTAGTAAAACTTTAATAATTCAAAAGAAAATTTTTAACATGGCGATACCTGACCGTGGGTACTTTCTCAGAAGTAATACCTCTTTAAATGGACGGCATTCCAATGTGAGGGTAAAACTTTGTCATCTATTGTCTCCAACTCGTATGCTCCTTTTCCCGCAATGTCACGAACTTTGTATGGTCCTTCCCACGTTGGACTTAGCTTTCCTGAATTAGCAGCCTTTGCAGATTGGAACACCTTTTTAAGCACGAAGTCCCCAATTTTGAAAAATCTGAGGCGTGCTTTCCTATTGTAATATCGTTCAATTACTTACTTTTGTGCTGCCATTCTTATCAATGCAACTTCTCTTCTTCCTTTAAGTAAATCAAGGTTGACCCGCATCTCTTCATCATTAGATTCCTCCGTTACCCGAACGTACCGTGTGCTTGGTTCACCTATTTCAACTGGAATTAAGGCTTCCGCACCATAAACCATTGAAAATGGTATTTCTCCAGTGCTTATTTTTGTCGTTGTACGATAAGCCCATAATACTCCAGGTAATATCTCAAGCCAATTACCTTTTGAATCCTGTAACCTCTTCTTCAAGTTGTTGATAATGACTTTGTTAGTGGATTCCGCTTGTCCATCACCCACTGGATGGTATGGCATAGATGTTATCCTTTTAATCTGCCAACTTTGAAGAAATTCTGTGATTTGAGCTCCTATAAATTGTGGTCCATTGTCATACACGATCTCCTTTGGTGCTCCAAAGCAGCATATTATATTTCGCCATATGAAGTCTTTAACTTCCTTCTCTCGTACCTGTTTAAATACTCCTGCTTATACCCATTTAGTGAAATAATCTGTGAGTACAAGTAGAAATTTTACATGACCTTTTTCTTGTGGAAGTGGACCTACGATATCCATTCCCCATTTCATAAAGGGCCACAGGGCTACAACAGGGTGTAGTAACTCAGATGGTCTGTGCATATTATTGCCGTATCTTTGACATTTATCACATTTGGACACGAAACTGTTTGCCTCTTCTTCCATATTAGACCAATAATATCCTGCTCGAATCAATGTTCTTACCAGCGACCTTCCCCCTGTGTGATTTGCACAATGTCCTTCGTGCACTTCCCTCATCACATATTCTATTTGAGAGGGTCCGAGACACCGAGCTAGTAGTCCACTGAACATCTTTCGATAAAGATTTCCTTGATAAAAACAATATCGAGCGACTTTTTTGCGAAGCGCGTAAGCCTTCCCTTTGTCTATAGGCACAGTTCCATGCTGTAAAAAAGTAATAATTTCGTTTCTCCAATCCCATGTTAAATGATTAAAATTTACCTCATTCTTATTAGGTTCGAGAATGGAATGAAATAAATGTATGACTGAAGAATTTGCGTCGTTTGCTACATCAGTTGCAGATGCGAGATTAGCTAAAGCATCTGCCTCCACATTCTCATCTCTTGGGATCTGCATTACCTTCCAAGTTTGGAATTGCTTAATTAGTTCCCGTACCTTTTCGAGATATTCTTGCATTCGAGTTTCCCTGGCTGTATAAGTCCCCAGCACTTGATTGACCACGAGTTGAGAATCACTCTTGATTATAATTTGTGTTATGCCGAGTTTACTTGCCAATTCCAAACCTGCAATTACAGCCTCGTACTCTGCTTCATTGTTAGTTATAGAATGACATTTTATAGCTTGCCTAATAGTTTCACCCGTAGGTGGTATGAGAACTATACCCAGACCTGCTCCTTTTATATTAGATGAACCATCAGTGAATAAAACCCAAGTCCCCGGGTTTGCACCATTAAAAACTTGTAATTCTTTTTCTGCTTCTAAATGCATCCCCTGACTAAAATCAGCCACGAAATCAGCTAGTACTTGAGATTTTATAGCGGTCCTGGGTTGATAATTGATTTCGTATTCACTTAGTTCTATAGCCCATTTTGCTAATCTTCCTGACAGTTCGTGTTTATGTAAAATATTTCAAAGCAGAAAAGCAGTAACTATAATAATGGGATGACATTGAAAATAAGGTCTTAATTTTCTAGATGCCATGATCAAAGCTAATGCTAACTTTTCTAGATGTGGGTATCGTGTTTCAGCATCTAGTAAGGACTTACTTACATAATAAATAGGAGATTGTTTATCTTGGTCCTCACGGACTAAAACATCACTTACCACAACTTCAGACACAGCCAGATAGATGAAAAGCTTTTCTCCCACCTTTGGTTTTGCCAATAACGGTGGTTTTGACAAATAAGCTTTCAAATTTCTAAGGGCTTGTTGACAATCTTCATTCCATTCAAAATGATCTTGCTTTTTGAGTGCAGAGAAAAACTTAAAACACTTTTCTGAGGATTTGGAAATAAATCTCCCCAAAGCTGCAATTCTTCCCGTTAATCTTTGGACTTCCTTTTTATTAGTAAGGATATCAGGGATTTATTCTATTGCTTTGATTTGAGAAGGATTTACCTCAATACCACAGTTAGAAACAAGAAAACCCAAAAACTTACCTGATGCAACTCTAAATGCACATTTTTCTGGGTTGAGTTTCATATTAAATTTTCATAAAATTTCAAATGTAACAGATAGATGAGAAATATGATCATGAGACTGCTGGGTTTTGACGAGCATATCATCTATATATACCTCCATTGTCTTTCCTAAATATTCTTGGAACATTTTGGTGACCAACCTTTGATAGGTTGCCCCAACATTTTTGAGACCAAAGGGCATTACTTTATAACAGTAAGTCCCCCTGTCTGTGATGAAAGAAGTTTTTTCTTCATCACTAGGGTCCATTTTAATTTGGTTGTACCCTGAATATGCATCTAAAAAACTTAAAAGTTCATGTCCTGCAGTTGCATCAATTAATTGATCTATATGTGGTAAAGGAAAAGAATCTTTTGGACAAGCTTTATTAAGATCTGTATAATCTACACAGACTCGCCACTTACCATTTTTCTTAGGTACAACAACTGTGTTGGCTAACCAATTAGGGTACTTTACCTCGCGGATTGACCCAATTTTTAATAGCTTTTGGACCTTATCTTGAATCACCTGGTTTTTGAAAGGCCCTTGCTTTCTTTTCTTTTGCTTTATTGGTGTAAAGGATGGATCTTCGTTTAATTTGTGAGTCATCACATCCGGTGGTATCCCTGTCATGTCAGCATGGGACCAAGCAAAACAATCCACGTTAGATTTTAGAAATTCAATTAACATACCTCGCATGTTTGAGTTTAAATTAGCTCCAACATAAACTTTCCGTTCAGGCCACTGCTCAAATAATATCACAGCCTCGAGTTCTTCGATGGTTGTTTTGATATTTTCATTCTCCTCAGGTTCTTGAATTGTATCAGGTCTCGAGTCTAAATCTGTTTTCTCTCGCTTAGTTGAGGTTTGAGTGTAGGCACCTTCAACTGTTTCCTGTAATTGCTATTTTTTTGTTTACGGTGCTCGTATCTGTTACAGTATTGATACTCCTGGATGTTTGTTGATCCCCTCGAATTTGACAAATCCCCCACGGTGATGGAAATTTAATAACTTGATGTAAGGTTGATGGAACAACATCCATCTCATCGATCCAAGGCCTCCCCATGATCTATTGTAGGCCATTTCCATATCAATTACCTGAAATTTAATTTCTTTAACAACACCTGCAACAAAAGTTGTTAGAATTACCTCTCCTTTTGTTACCACACTTGAATTGTCGAAGCCTGACAAGGTATGCGCCTTGGGTAACATTTTGTCTTCAGCTTGCACTTCACGTAATACCCTTAGTAGTATAATCTTTACGGAACTCCCTGGATCAATCAAAACTCGTTTTACATTAGTATCATGTACAAGTAAAGATATTACTAGTGCGTCATTATGTGGAGTTATCACTCCTTCAGTATCTGCATCATCGAATGAAATACTTTCATTTTCTAAAACCTGCCGTACCCATTTCCCATGTGTAATTGTTACTTTAGAAACCTTGTTGGAGGCTGTGTAGGTTATGCCGTGAATATCTTCTCTCCCACTTATCACATTCATTGTTCTCTTGGGTGAAGGAGGCTTTGGTGGCTCTTGCCTATTTTTCATATAGGCTTGTTTACCTTTTTCACTAAATAACTCAGTGAGGTACCCTTGCTTCAATAGATGATCCATTTCACTCTGCAAGAATCTACATTCTGAAGTTTTGTGCCCGTGATCATTGTGGAATTCACACCAATGATCTGGATTGTGTCTATTTGGATTTGACCGCATCTCTTTTGGCCACCGTACCTTATATCCCATGCTTCTCAAAACATCCACGAGCTCGGAGGTAGTGACATTAAAGTTATATCCGCCGAACCGTGCCTTTAAACTTCTGTCATCATCTCGTGACTCTTGTCTGTTCCGATCATTTCTGAATTTCGATGAAGAACCAGAGTCCCTGTTGCTCGATTTTTGATCATATTGCTGGCTATCTTGTTTTGACCGTGGGTCTTTTCCTGCAGGTCCCATATATGGATCGTACCTATTTTTACCTGATCTTTTTTCGGTTTCTGATCTTCTGGAACCACCCCTTTCTTTATGATGAAACTTAGGTACGGTATCTTCTTCAATTCGCAGCTTCATACTATACCTGTTGTAAACATCATTCCACGTGGTTGCAGGGAATTCTCGAAGGCTTTCTTTGAGTCTTCTCGTGGCTTCAGAACTTTTGTCATTTAAATTACTTGCAAAAGCTATTGCAGCCCAGTTGTCAGGCACACGGGGTAGAGTCATTCTTTCACGCTGGAATCTATCAACAAAGTCTCTGAGCAACTCTGAATCCCCTTGTTTGATTTTGAAAATATCTTCCATTCTTTTCTCAACCTTTTGTGCTCCCGAATGTGCTTTAATAAAAGAATCTGCAAGCTCAACAAAATAATTTATAGAATTTTCAGATAAAAGAGAATACTAGGTTAATGCACCCTTGGTGAGTGTTTCTCCAAATTTCTTGACCAGTACTGATTCAATTTCTTGTTTGGTCAAGTCGTTGCCTTTCACGCTTGTTGTAAATGCAGTCACGTGGGTCTGTAGTACCATCATATTTCGGAATGTCAGGCATTTTGAACTTTTTCGGAATTGGAAGGGGAGCAACACTTGGCTTCCAAGGTTGTTGTGAGTATTTGTCCATGTCAACTCCTTTTATTACAGGCAGAACTCCAGGGATTTGCTCAATACACTCATTTTGTTCCTTAATCTGTTTCTGCAAGGTTAGTACTAAATTTTGCAAATAGGAATTATTTGAATTACCTAGTCCCCCTTCCTGTGGTTCACTGGTGGTTCCTCCATTTCCAGAATTAACAAGACCAGAACGGGGATTCTCCAATGTATTATTATTAGGAGTTGGTGTGGGTGGTGCAGCAGACAATCGACTAACTAGAGCCTGAAGAGCTTTGCCGACCTGTGCATCAATTAGCTTTTGTAAAGCTTCATTTATACCTCCTTTAAAGTGTTCAGATTGTTCTTGTTGATCAGCACGGGATTCAGTAGCAGGAGTGCCTTCACGAGATTGACGTGGGGAATCTGGAGGAGAAGGAACCACGTCACCTTGATTTTGATGGATTTGATTTTCATGGTTTCCCAATGTGTTATTACTGTTATTGGCGTTGTTGTTTGACATGTTGATAAAAGACGAATAAAACGTAGCTTCAAAGAAAAGATTATCAGATTCCCGGTAACGGAACCAATTTGTTTAACCAAAAATATGATTCTTTGGTCAAATCTAAAGACAAATAGAAATTCGGGTTACTGATAATCAGGAGACGAAAAAGAAATAATAGACTTTTTGAGAATGACTAATAAGCAATAGATAAGTTCGTATTTTAACGTAATGTTGATGGTATCTTCTGTCTTTACAAATGACCTGACCTCCTCCTTTTATAGTTGACCCTAAGCAAATGAGTAATACCTTAGCCTTAATGAGGCAATTATGAGCAATAATTGACATTAAATAAGACGTTACACAATCATTCCTATTTAATACCAATTCTCTAACGTATTGAGTATTTAATATTGAATTTGGACTCCTTTTTGTCATCATATCCATGTCTTCAATGCATTCTGATCTCTTGGATTTAAATGACCTAAATAGGTATGAAGCTTGTACTATTCGAATTGCCTCTCGTACCTATTTAGCTTTTTCCCGTATCTGTTGTCACTCGTGCCTCTTAACGGATCATCATGTTTTGACCATTTGACCAGTCCTCGTGTCATGCCACGTCACCTTCAATGTAAATTCAATTTTTTCCCAATACAATATTTAGGTTTAATTTTGTTTATTCGAGGTGTCAATAGAGCAATAACAGTTTAAACAGAGATAAAGTCATTATCGCCACTACCTAACTTAAGCAATTTTTCCCATTGTTATTGTTGTTCCCCCGATTTAATAATCTGATCAGGATAGCAGATACATAATAGCGGTCGCGTGATTAGATGACTTCACACTTAGCTTAGTATAATTAATTCTTCCAACATTTTGTGTTATAATAATGTGACGTCCTTTGAGATATTGTTTTAGTCCAGGGGACAGATAAAGAATTATCGTTACCGGTAAAGCTCAATCTTATCATATCATTTTGTTTTTGACCCAAACAGAAAAAATAATAGGTGTCAATTACGCTACTTAAGAAGGTTAAAAATCAACAATTCAGGATTTTCAGGACTTTTGTTTAATTTATCAAAATCTAATCTTGACCGGATGAAAGCAAAATGTATATATCTTCTTCCCCCTTTTCAAGATGGTGGAGATTAGACGAAACTCCATTTCCTCTCGGGTAACAAGACGAAATATTCCATTGAGAGAGTGGTGATCTTGGTGGAGCTGGTGAGAGTTAAAGACACTCCATTTCTTCTTGGGTTGGTGTTAAAAGAGCTCTTGTGCTCAAATCAGAGATAATCAAACTTTAGGAAAATGAGACAAATATGTGATTTTTCGGAATTGTTTTGGTACGAACCAACAGATTTGTTTTGAAAAATATATTTTTTTAGTCGCTCCTAAAAATAATAGTGTATAAAATATTATATATATATATATTTTATTTTTTTAGCTAACAAATGCAATAAATTTTGACCAACCGACCAATTTTGTATTTCGCCTATTTGTTTTGGCAGTGCATGTCCTTATTATTTCATGGATGAATGGTAGATGAATCTCCCTGAATTCAAACCCTGGCATTCCTCGTCACTTCTCAGAAAGAAAATAACACTACTAAAAAATGTATTTTCCAACCAAAACATTCGACAATATCGACTGAAATTTCAGTCAATTTTTTGAAAACAATTTCTTTCAATATTTTTACGAATTGACCAAATTTGGTCTCTACTTTTTGCACTAAAATGCGAAAAAATATTTTTTCGATCAATTTGATTGGTAATGGGTACCAAAAAGTTTATTTTTTAAGTAACCGATAAACTTCTGTCGGTTTTTCATTCAAAATAAATTAAAATTAATATTAAAAAAATCTACCGATTTGGACAACTCATTAAAAAAATCGATCAATTTCCGGCTGTAATTTTATTTTGATAAAAACATCGACCAAATTCGATCAGTTTTTTTTCGTGCAAAAATACGATTAAAAAGTATTTAAAAAATAAAAGTGTTTAACCAACAAGCACTAAAAGTCTAGTGGTAGAATATTATCTAGCCAGGGTACAAATTTCGGTTCAATTCCCCGATTGTGCATTTTTTAATTGCATAATTTTAAAAAGCCAACTGATTTCGGTCTGTCACAATCCAAATCCATAACAGGTCGGGATGGCAGCCAACTGTGTTGCTAGGTAAGCCAACATGTGAACCTCCACTAAATTATCCATTTTAATTTTTAAAATCAGAAATTTCATTAAATAAATAGAATAAGATCTAACATTCATAGAAGCCTGTATTTTTCTTTACCAAATTTCTGAATATAAATAAATCTTGAAGTGAAGTGATAATAATAATGTAAAATATAATAATGAATGTTCACTCGGAACCCTCAAAATACTGTATCACACGTGCATGAGCATCTGCCAGGGAGTGCAATAATAATACAATAACTGCCTGAAATATAAGATAGACATGATAAAGAAAATGAATGTGATGGAGACTCTGTGTGTTGCGGATCGTAGCATGGAATGCAGCTCACCATAAAAGTCCCATCAACAGCTGTGCCTATGCGCCAAGATGACCACTAATGAACTTGTGAGAACTTGCACAATTAGTGCAGAAGTATAACATGAGTATGTAAATCAATGCGTACCCAGTAAGTATCTAGCCTAACCCCGGAGAAGTAGTGACAATGGATCGACATTGGCACTTACTAGTGGTCCAATAAATCAAATATAATAAATGGTATGAAGCATGGCAAGTAAAACAATGAGAACAAATATACGTACCGAGGCGAGCAGCCCCATCCCAAGAGTGTTTCATAGAACTGTCGAGGCGAACAACCCAATCCCATAAGAATGTGTTACAATATCCTACCTAGGCGAATGACCTGATCCCATACGAGTGTATTACAATAATACTGTCAAGGCAAACGGCCTAATCCTATAAGAATATGATACATGATACTGCTGAGGCGTTCGACCCGATCCCATTATAATATAAAATTTTAACAAGTCCTTGATACCACTCACGAAATATACATGTGAGTTATAAATTTCAAGAAAACTTCCGATGAACACACACAACGTGGGAAGAATCTGTAAGGGAAGTACAATTTTCACCACAAATCAAGTAGCTCGTCAAGTATCTAAAATAGCAAATCCATTACTCAATACGAGGTTTAGTCTCTGGTTATAGTGTGAATTAAAGCATTTAAACATGCAAGAACAACTCAAATAGTACAGTTACAACATGGCGTGAGTCTAGATCTACCTAGACATAATCAAGAATTCTAGCATAACACGGGCACTTGACACCTCATACGTGCATAACTCCCACAATAAATAGCACATAACAAATATAACACATACGTGATAAATTTCCCCTCACAAGGTTAGACAGGAGACATACCTCGCTCCGAATTTCGATAACCGGCTCCAATGCCACTCCAACTCCTCAAATCAAGGCTAAACGATCCGAAACTAGTCAAACAACGGGCAAACCAATTAAAATATACTCCAACACTTATAATTTAACAATTTATAATAATTTCTAACTGTACTTAAAAAGTCAACAACGTCAATCCCCAAGCCTACGTGCCCAGATTCCATATTTTTTTGAAGATAATCATTACCCATAATGCCACAAACTAAAATATATAGTTTATTCCTAGTTCTATGTCAAATTTTGTGGTCAAAATAAAAAAATACAAAAATTTAGGTTTTTTTCCAAAATATCATAATTTTCATAAAATTGTATGTTTGAATTCATATATAATCCATGTTTTTAGCTCACAATATATAGAAATCACTTACCTCATGATAGATGATGAAATGACTCTTTTAAATCGTCCAAAAATCTCCCAAGGAAGAGAGAAATGAGTGAAATGAGTAAAAATCCTGATATGAGTAATATATTCTGCCCAGGCATTGCCTTTCGCGATCCCGGTCCGAAGCCTCGTGATCACGAATCAATATTAGCTATGCCGCCCAAGATGGCATACGCGATTGCGTCTGACACCTCGCAATCGCAAAGCACGACCAGTCCACCAACCGCAAACACAAAACACCTTCACATTCGCAAAGACCAGCTCCATCAGCCCCCGCTCCAACACTACACAAACGGGTACCTCGACTCGCGAAAGCGACAATCCAGCCCAAGAAACTACGCGATTGCATATCTTCGCTCGCAAATGCGAAGAAAAAATAACCATCAGCTTCAGCTTACCTTTCGCAATCATGTCTACCTCTTCGCCATCACGAAGCATGCCAAAGACATCAGAAATCAGTAGTGGTAAAATAAGGAAAAATGGTCCGAAATCATCCCAAAACATACTCAAGGTTCTGGGGTCCCTGTTCAATCATGCCAACTAGTTCTAATATCTTATACAAATTAATCCAAAGGCTCAAAACACCATTAATAACATCATAACCAAGAATTGACGATCAAAATCTTTTTTTTTTTTAATTTTCAAACATCCACACTTCGCCGAACGCGTCTGAATCATACTTAAAAATTTCGGAATGACTCCAAATTTTATGTACAAGTTATTTATCACAATACAAATCTACTACAAGGTTCATAATCCCAAACTGACATCGATAACACCAAAGCCCACTTCAATCAAACTTAGAAAATTCTAAAATCTTCAAAATACTAACTTTCTACAATAAGCGTCGAAACGCTCTTAGACCATCCAATACTCGATCCAAATATACGCCCAAGTAGAAAATCATCATACAAACCTATTTAAACCTTCAAATCCTGATTTGGAGACTGCTTACTCAAAAGCCAAACCTTGGTCAACCCTTTCAACTTAAAGCTTCTGAATTGAGAATTTTCCTTTCAAATCAGCTCCAAACTTCTCAAAATTCAAATCCGACTTCACATACAAGTCATAATACATGAAGTGAATCTACTCAAGACCTTAAATCGCCGAACAACATACTAGAGCTTAAAACAATCGGTCAAATCATTACACAGTCAGGGTTTTTATTTTTGGCTGAGTTTGAAATTTTATTGACCAGCCGAAATTGGTTAAAACCGACCATATTTTAGTCGGTTTTGCTATCGATAGTATTTTTATAACCTACCCAATTCAGTTGATTTTTGTCGTAATCGTTCGAAATTGACCACTTTCGATTAGTTTTTAGGTCAGAAAAGAGCTAATTTTTAATAGTATTAAAATAATCATAGTTAAAATTCCTTTTAACTAAGTAAATTTGTTCATAATAGGTTCTTAAGTTGCACATGTGTCAACAACCCTGAGTTCTACCGAATAACAATGAAGTTAACTCTACTGGAGCGAATCCTAACCCTAAAAGTTTTTTTGTGATTTTAACTCTTGCAATCTCTCTATTGAAGGGATTCTAAGACAATCCTTGTTATAGGTATACCATTCACATTCAATAATCTTTTCTTTTACTCCATGTTTTGTTCAGGTATTGAAATCCCGATTAATTCGAATTCGTACCTTTTAAGGCTCATTAAAGGAGAAAGTGTTCCTTACCAGAAAATTATCATTCTTAAGATTCAAAAACTAAATAAATAAGTCATACTATTCTTGTTTTCGTTATTTTTATATTTTTTTTGAGACAAAAAGCTTTATTTATCACCAGTAACCAATAAAAAGCTATAAAAGAATCCTAGCCAGGCATTCAAGTGCCCCTAACTGTTAATCCTCTCTTTGCTTACTTCTATTTTTCCTACTCTGTCTTCCTGTTCCCTTGTTGGCATTGCTTCCTATACAATTGATCTATTCACTCCCTCTCATTCCTGTTACATTTTCTGTTTAAAAAATGTACTACTCTAATCTTGCATTCTTGCTGGACTTGTGCACAAATAACACTAGGGGTAGGGACTCGTTATTTCCATATAGCTTCATTTATTTCTCATCATATTATGTATATACACATTTATATCATTGTTCTGATAAGTGCCCCACACTTTTTCCCTTTGACCCTCTTATTGATCTCCTCCATATCCTCTTGAGATTATTTTTTGTTGTACCTTTTGCGCCCATCTTAATAGCAGCTGTAGGCATGCCTCTGAAAATTTGCATTCAAAAAATAAATGTTCCACTGTCTCTGGCTGGCTTCCATAGATCATGCACCGGTCGTCTTGGCTTATCTTCAGCCTTAACAATCTATCCTTCGTAAGTAGCTTCCTATGCATGGCAAGCTAGCTTGTGAAGCAATGTTTAGGCACATTCATCCTACACCATACTCCTCAATACCATGATATTTCTTCTACTTTCCTTTGCTCCATTTTTATCTACTCCTCACTGAGTATTTGCCATCTTGTTTCAGCCATACATTATTCACAAAATCTCCAGCAAACTTATCTCTGATGGAGTATATTTTCTTCCAGTACCAGTATCTATCTGTTGGGGGGAGGGGGGAGGGAGTATTGCCACCATGGTTGGTTCTCTATATACAGATGATTGACCCATTTCACCTACAAATTATCTTCCTTATTGTCTATGTTCCAAACGTACTTAACCATTGCTCCTTCATTCCATATGATACCGTCAGTTATCCCTAATCCTCCTTGCCTCTTTGATCGACAAACCATGTCCCAAGCCACTAATGGCATTTTGGTAAAATTTCATTTCCCATCCCAGAGAAAACTCCTACATATAGTTATTATGTTTCTCAACACCTTCTTAGGGAGAATGAACATAGAGGCCTAATAGGTATATCTCTGCATAGAACATCATTCACCAATAACACCCACCCAGCATAGGATAGGTGTTTAGTATCCCACGTTCTTACTATTATTGCAGTTTTTTCACTAGCATTTTACACTCTATGGATGATAGCTTCTTTGAAGAAATTAGCACACCAAGATATCTAAAAGACAGTGTCCCTTGCTGGTACCTTGTTATCTCACAGATATCTTGGAGGCAATGTGTCTCCATATTTACACTGTAGATATTTGAATTGGCTGCATTTGTGTTCAATCCAGATGCTTGTGAGAATGTTTTGAGTCCACTGAGGATCAGTTCCACTAACTTCCATTCACTTTTTCAAAAGAACAGAATATCATCTGCAAAGCATAGATGGTTCAGCTTGATGCCCCTACATTTTGTATGATACTGGAATCCTCTTTGATTAGTTATCCACTTCATAATTCTAGATAAATATTCCCTATAAATCATAAATAGGATGGGAATATGGGATTTCCCTATCTTAGTCCAGCTTGCCTTAAATGCTACGAAATACCCCTCCATTTACAACTATAATATACTGAGTGGATGTGATACACACTATAATCCATCTAATGAACCTTTGAGGAAAATTAAGAGCATGCAACATCTCTTCAATAAATCCCCACTCCACAGTGTCATATGCCTTACGAAGGTCAACTTTTATTAAGCAGCTCCTAGTAGTATTCTTCCTTTTGTATAATCTCACCAGGTCTTGATAGATATTTTGTGTACCATACTTCTACTAGTAACAAAAGGACTTTGGTTGTCAGAAATTATCTCAAGGAGAACCTTCTTTAATATATTACAGAGCATCTTTGATATTACTTTGTATATTGTGTTGCAATAGGCAATTGGCCTATAATCACCGATTGCATCAGCCTGTGTACTCTTAGGAGCTAGTGTTATCACTGTGGTGTTTACTATTCTGAGCATTTTTTCTCTTGTAAAGAATTTCATAACCCCATTTATTGTACATTACCCTTAATGTCTCAACTACCCTTGTAGAATTGGCTACCAGACCCATCTGGACCTGGGGCCTTATCACCTAAGATAGCCCACAAAGCTTGATTTACTTCTGCTGCTGTGAATTCTGCCTCTAACCCATTTCTTTGCTCCTTATTAACAGTAGGACCTTGCTTAACCAAGTAGCTATTTACATGAGCCCTGTCTTCCTGGTTACTGCCCAGTAGGTCAGTGTAAAACTTTATGAATGCATCAGATATCTTAATTGGGTCACTTCTTCCCTCCCATGCATATCCTTGATATGGAATATTCTTTTGCTATTCCTCCTAGCTTTCATCATTCCATGATAGAACTTTGTGTTTTGATCCCTTAGTGTGAGCCATGGAATCTTAGCCTTTGCTAAAAGAAGTTGTCTCTGGCTTTCTTTCATTTATTGCATTTCTTAGCTAATCTTAGCTCTTGATTAATAAATGCTTCATTATGAGGATCCTTCTGAATTCTACTTTGACAATTCTAATGTAGTTCAATTGCTTCATCTGCTTTTTTTTTCAACATTACTGTACCTGTCTTTATTAATTTCTTAAAGAGTACTCTTGATCTTATGTAACTTCCCTAACATATGTGTGCCCTATTTACTAGTTGTCCACCCTTCTTTTATTCTTTCTTTGAAGACAGAAGCCATACTCAACATGTTAAAGTATTTAAATCTTCTGCTACCCTTTTGTACTCCCCCCTTCCAGCTGATAATACCAGGGGAGTATCATACAACCCTGGACTCATATAGTGAACCTCAGATGCAGGCATTCTTGACAACCAATCAATAATTGACAAGTACTCTTATCAATTCTACTCATGACTCTACTGTCACCTGCCTGTTTATTACTCCATGTATAGTATGCCCCTGAGGATCTCAGATTTGTATTGAGCATTCCTCCACACACTTTTTGAATTCCTTGATCTTTGCCATGGTAACTGGACTCCCTAATATTTCCTCTCTATTCAGAATACAACTGAAATCCCCCATTAGTTCCCATGGGCCCTTCACCATTTGATGTATGCCCTTGATATCTAATCCGAGTTGTTTCCTCATACTTTGATCATTGAATCTATATATTACTGTGATATTAAATTGCCTCCTTGTTCCTTTATGCTGAACTATGTAGTGTAATAGATATTCTGTTACATTTGCTATATTAACATCATAAACCAACGGTTTCCAAACAATCCATATTCTTCCACCTAGGTGTTGTGCCAGGTTTCTAGTAAAGGACCAACCTTTGCAAAGATTAATAGCAATTTGATGTGCCTTGCCCTCTTAATCTTAGTTTCCAGGAGACCAAATAAACAAACTCTTTGGTTGTTCATAAACTGATTCATTTTCTTATACTTATGTGGTTTATTCAATCCCTTGGTATTCCAAAATGTAATTCTATCTATTTGGGAGGGGGTTGTCCCCATCCTTCCTTTTTCCTAGGGTCATCTTATCCTTTTTTCGTGTTTGACACTTAACCCCTGCCATAGTTCCCCTCTTTTGTAACATCATCTTCTTGTTGGCGATCTCCCAAGGTTGCAAAGGAGTTCCCTATTCTAATAGTGATTCCTCTTTGTAACATCATCTTTTTTTGTTTTAAGCCTTGATTTGTGAAATTATAGCGTGTTTCTAACTTGCTTGTTTAACTTATTGATTATTCTATTTTATTTCATATTTCCTTTAAGCTTATAATCTTTGATTTATGAAATTATAGTGTGTCTCTAGCTTACTTATTTAACTTATCGATTAGTTTTATTGTTTTGATGTTTGACAGTGTTTGAAAAATCTTATATCATCTTTTATATAGTTACTACAAGCTGACAATTCAAACTATGTCATTAGATATAAAAATACAAATAATTGAAAGATCAAATTTCTAGATTTGATATTGTGATATGACAAATCACTCGCTAATCAATCAACTCTTTCTTTGAGTATCATCCTTACTTATTGAAATATGCGGATTAACTTCCATTGAACCATTTGGGATGTGTGTAGCTAACGTTAGCTATCATGATACTCAAGTTATGCTGAAATATACATTAAGTTAATTAAATACCATACAAGAAGAACGTCTATAAATGATTGAAAATTCACTAGAGCAAACATGTTGTCAAATTCACTTGTGAAAATTGTGATGTCAGTAACATGATTTAATGAAAACACATTCACATGTAAGCATATAAATCATTTAAAATTTATAAATTGAAAAATCTAAGTGCATAAATAAAATTTAATCATGTCAATAAAATTAAGTCTAAGAAAGAAATTAACTAAATGCTATATTTATCAAAAGACTCTTTTCCAAATTAAGAATTTCTAGTTTGGAAAATAATTAATTGGTAACATTTACCACATCTAATATGGAAATGATTTTATAGAGAAAATCTAACCAGCTACTACAATATTCATGATTTTGCCTCAAATGACAAGTGTGTATTATGCCAGGTGACCGCCTAAAAGAATGACATGTGGAACCTAAGGCGAGGGATAGTCAGAAACGAAGGCAATTATCTCATTTGTTACTGGAAGGAATAACACTCATAAAGAGGTGATAAATATCCTCCGCTCGGTAGCATATAATGAAGAATATTCCACAGCATTTAGTGCACTATCCGTTACAAAGAGATATGACATTTATGCTTGCCGTTACACACTCTTCAATGGCCCTCATAATTGGCATTGAAGAGGGGCTTGATCCTATGTCCTTATTCCCTAGGTGTAACTATAAATAATGAGCTCTATTACCATTATATGGGGATGACTTTTCTGGCAAACTTACTCTATAATTGATTAAAGGCTTTATACAATTTTACTTTCTTGTTCTTTAGTTTCATCACTATTGTGTCTGGAAGCTCTGCCCCTGAAATTACTGTTTTTCGTGATTTCATCTTCATTTCAAGGCTCAGTATCGCACATTTCTTTAATTATTTTATTATTTCAAGATCAAATTAATTTACTTGTCTAGAAACCACATACAAATTTAACTGTATCTTTTTACGGGTAAATAATTTGGCACCGTGGGGCCTAGACAACCGTGTAATTAAGTTGATCATTGCCTCTTTACTAACGTGTTTTGATTATTTGTCTTAGAAAAAATCATAAGAAATGGCAGATAACAGTGTTAAAAACACACACAATCCTGAGGGTCAAGGAGACCAGCCTCATTTCGAGGATTCAATCAATGACACCCGTAAGGAGGGGAACAACGTCACGCCAGTCCACGACAGATGGTACCCAAGACATGTTAGGGAGGCAACTCTCGATGATGCTGAAGAGGATCATGTTGTTGATGCGGTAAGGATTATACAAGAGCAACAAGCGATCTTTCTAGGCGACCTCACATGACAGGATAAGGTTTTGACGGAGTTGAAGCAAACATTATCTGGGGCTTCAAATAACGCGAATAGATGAGATCCAGTTCCTCCTAGATCTCCCGTAAATCAAACAATACAGAGGGTCGACAACAATGCCATGAGGGGCGAGGTTGGTTTCGATGGGGCAGGGGGAGCGGATCCAAACCCAATAACGAAAGCGATTCCTTTAAGAATGAACTCTTATGATTTATGAGAGAAGTGAATGCCCGCATAGACCAAATTTCGGGCTCACCACCGGTGCTGAAAGGACTGAACTTAAAGAAGTATACTTAATTTCCGTACAAACCAAGTGTGGCACCAGAATAAATCCCGAAGCGGTTTAAAATGCTTGACGTACCAAAGTATGATTGAACTTCAGACCTTCAGGAGCATATTACCACCTATACAATGGCGATGAAGGGGAATGATGTAGCTCCAAATGAGATAGAATCTATTTTTTGAAATAAATTGGAGAAACTCTCACGAGGGGAACCTTGACGTGGTATTCGCTGTTGCCCGAGCATTCTATAGATTCCTTTAAGATGCTCACCGATTCTTTTATTAAGGCTCATGCTGGGGCCAAAAAGGTGCAGACCCGAAAGTTTTACATATTCTGAATTACACAACGAGAATCCGAGTTGCTGCGAGATTTCGTTACCCAGTTCCAAAAGGAGAGAATATTGATCCCGGTTGTTCCGTACGAATGGGCAGCTGAAGCATTCACCCAGGGCCTGAATCCGAGAAGTTCAGATGCTTCCCGAAACTGAAGAAAAGCTTGCTTGAGTTTCAAGAAACGACTTGGGCGGATGTCCACAACCGATGCAAGTCAAAGATAAGGATCAAAGATGATCTGGCTAGCTTCCCATCGTCGGCAAAAATATGGGAGGAGAATAAAGAAAAATCAAAAGATGACTTCAACACGGACTGACGGTCTTCAATGGGTTGGTTTTTTCCCTACGAACAGATCGAAGGCCGCGACAAAGGCTTCCGATCAGCATACAGGTTCACTACTGACAGAAGGACTGATTGCGAACGAAACAATAGATCGCTACAGGATAAAGAAGCATCAGGTACGCGGGATACTTCCTACCCCAAGCTATCAAAATACAATTTCAATATCGGTGTAGTAGGGTTGGTATCAGCTATGAGAACATCAAAGAAGCATGGTTCCCAAAGCTCATGAGATCCGACCCCAGTAAAAGGGATCCTAACTTGTGGTGTGAATACCATGGACGAATGGCCACTGGAATGGGACACTATTTAAGAATGTGCATCTCAGAGAATTCTTAAGTGACCAGGCCAAGAACGACTACGGTCGCAACTGGGATAGCACGAAACCCTCGAAAGCATAGGAAGATCCCCCGCGCTAGACGATCAACATGATCTTAGCGGGGGAACGAGATCAACAGGGACATCTTCTCAGCAGCAAAAAAGACAAAAGTATCAATAACCCATAGCAAGAGACTCCAGGAAGTTGCCGAGGATAAAATTACTTTCACAGAAGAGGACACAGACGGATTATTGCTACCGCTCAACGATGCACTGGCAATTTTTTTAAATGTGCTAGAATTTAAAATCAAATGTGTTCTAGTGGATCTAGGGAGTTCGGCCAATATCATACAATGGAGAGTATTGGAGCAAGCTAAACTCACCAGAAGTATCATTCCGACCACAAAACTCCTTGCCTGATTCAACCTCACGAGCGTGACAACCCGATGAGAGATTTTTGTTGCCCACAAATGCCGAAGGAGTGATGAAAATGACTTTATTTGAGGTAGTAGATGGTGATATGGGATATAATATTATTCTAGAAAGATAGCACGAGATGAGGGCTGTACCATCAACGTATCAACAATTGTTGAAATTTCCAACGCCCGAAGAAATTAGATAGATAAGGGGCAACCAACCGGTAGCAAGGGATATGAATGAGATTTTGGTTTCCAGTAGCAAAGGGAAGTAGCACACGACATAGCAACTGTAGGAACCATCATCCACTCCCGAATCGAATGAAGTTAGCCCGGAGGTATAAGCATCTGAATCTTATTAGGTGCTAATGTATTTCTATGTACTAGAAGAGACGGATGCAACAAAATCCACGGTGGAAAATCTTTATCAAGTTTCATTGTTCGAAGAGTTCTTAGAAAGGGAATTCCACTTGGGGACAGGACTGCACCTCGAGCTCAGGTCTAGCTTTATTGAAATTCTTAAATATATGCCGACTGTTTTGCGTGGTCGCATATGGATATGAAGGGTATCCCAATAGAGGTGGTTGTACGCAGGTTAAGTTTGGATCCCAACATACCCCCGGTAAGACAAAAAATGCCCTATTGCGGAGGCCAGGAATAAATTCGTCAAAGAGGAGGTAACTCGCTTACTTGGTATCAGTTTGATCTGAGAGGTAAAGTATCCAAACTAGCTAGCTAATGTAGTAATAGGTCCTAAGAAGAACAATAAATTTTGCATATACGTAGATTATAAGGGCTTGAAGAAGGCGTGCCTGAAAGACTCATTTCCACTACCAAACATCGATCAAATGATCGATGCGACAGCCGGGCACGAGTTAATGAGTTTCCTCGATGCTTTTTTCGGGTACAATGAAATTAAGATTAATCCGGAGGATTAGGAAAAGACTTCGTTCATAATGAATTTCGGCACATATAATGTGATGCCCTTCGGGTTGAAGAATGCTGGAGCCACTTATCAGTGGCTCGTAAACAAAATGTTTGAAAAACAAATAGGGAAAACTATGGAATTTTATATAGACAACATGCTCGTTAATTCTTTGAACGCAGGTTACCACCTTAAGTATCTGCAAAAACCTTTAACATCCTAAAAAAGCATAACATGAAGCTTAACCCTGAGAAATGCGGTTTCGGGGTCAGCTCTGGCAAGTTCCTAGGATTTATGGAATCATAAAGGGGGATTGAAGTAAACTTTGATAAGATCAAGGCCATCAAAGACATCCCGGACCAGCTATAAAGCGTGAAAGAAGTCTAAAGGCTCACGGGAAGATTGACCGCTTTGAGCAGGTTCATTTCTCGGTTGTCAGAGAAATGCCACCGTTTCTTCGCACTGCTAAAAAAACAACTTTGAATGGACCCCGAAGTGCTAGCAGGCTTTGAGAGATTTTAAATGATACCTATCAATCCCCCCGTTACTTTCAAAACCAAGGGAAGGTGAAACACTATTGGTCTACCTCGTAGTCTCGGAAGTGGTGGTAAGTACAGTTTTAGTCCGTGAGGATGAAGGTATGCAATCTCTCATCTATTACATTAGTAAAATTTTAACCGGAGCAGAAACTTGCACCCACATTTGGAGAAGCTAGCCTTAGCTCTCGTAGTCGTCGCTCGAAAGCTGAGGCCTTACTTCCAATGTCACCCAATAGCTGTGGTGACCACATTTACTTTGTGGAACATCCTTCACAAACCCTAACTCTCGGATAGGTTAGACAAATGTGCCGTTGAAATGAGTGAACTCGACATACAATATAAACTAAGGACTGCAACTAAGTCACAAGTCTTGGCTGACTTTGTGGCCGATTTTAGTCTAGGATTGCTGCCTCTAGAAACCAAAGAGGCAGTAATGGTGTCAGAATCGATATCGGGAGTTTGGACCTTATTTACGGATGGATCCTCCAACGTAAAAGGGTCCGAGCTTGGCATAGTATTAACCACGCCTTCGGAAGAAACCCTAAGGAAAACCATTACAGTGCTCCCTTTAACTAATAATGAAACAGAGTATGAGGCTTTGATTGCAAGACTCGAACTGGCCCGGGGACTAGATTCTGAGGTTATAGAAATCAAGTGCGACTCACAACTGGTGGTAAATCAGGTCTACGGTATATTCAAAACCAAAGAGGAGCATATGCAACAATACATGGCAAAGGTCCAGGCTCTGATGGTTTGATTTTGGGAGTGGTCGATTACTTATATCCCGAGGGAAGAAAATGCAGAAGCAGATGCACTGGCTAACCTTGGTCCATCAACAAAAATAAAGGGATCAGAGTCCGGGACGGTAGTATAACTAATGCACTAGGCCCTGGATATAGATATCTATTACAAGGTAAATATGACTAATTTGGTCTGGGACTGGAGGAATGAGATCATCGATTAACTCAAACACGATAAATTTCCCGAAGATTCCAAGGCATCCCCGATGCTATATGTCAAATCAAAATGGTATTGCTTCAAAGGAGGTCAATTTTATAGAAAATCTTTCCAAGGCCCACCGGCCTGATGTTTGGGAGAATCTGAAGCTAATTACATTATGCGAGGAGTTTATGAAGGGATATGCAAAAACCATTTGGGCGCAGATTCTTTAGTGTTAAAGCTGATAAGGGCAGGATACTATTGGCCTCACGTAGAACAAGATGCCAAAATTTTCATACAAATATGCGATAAGTGCCAACGCTACGCAGCGCTGGTACATCAACTGGCAAAACCACTACACTCGCTTCTGTCTTCCTGGCCGTTCATGAAATGAGGGATGAACATCGTCAGACCACTAACACCGGCTCCCGATAAGGTAATATTTCTTTTGATTTTAAATGACTATTTTTCCAAGTGGGTGGAAACAAGTCTTTATCAAAAGATCGGCGCGAAATGGTGGATTTCTTATGGGAAAATATAATATGCAGGTTCGGAATACTAAAAGAGATAACATGCTATAATGGTTCGCAATTTATTGGCACAAAGATCACAAAGTTCCTTGAAGATTTGAAAATAAAGAGGATCACATCTTCACCCTACCATCTGTGTGCAAATGGTCAAGCAGAGTCAACGAACAAAGTGATTATATAAAACCTCAAGAAAAGGTTGTAGGTGGCTAAAGGTAAATGTCCTGAGGAACAACTTAGAGTTTTATGGGCATACCGAATAATGGTCAAATCAAGAATAGGATAAAATCCTTTTTCCCTTGTGTATAGAGCAAAAGCCTTAATCCCGGTAGAAGTAGGGGAGCCCACCTTGAGATATTTACAAACAAATGAAGAATCAAACAACGAAGCAACGTTAGTCAATTTGGAGCTACTTGATGAGCGCAGGGACTTGGCGAATATAAGAATGACAACCCAAAAGTAGAGAATGGAACAATATTATTTCCGAAGAGCCAACCTCCATTACTTCAAAGTTGGAGAATCAATATGGAGAAAAGTTGCCCAGCAATTGGAATGTGGCACACCTCAAGCGATATTAGTGCTACCAAACATCATCTGTACTGAAAGCATGTGTTACACACTTTTTTCCTTCATCTAGTTTTTGTCCCAATTGGTTTTTTCTAGCAAGGTTTTAAACGAGCCAGTAACGGAAAACATACTACAAAGAAAGCTTCAACAACAACAATAAGACCTTCTAATAACAAGTCACACAAGCGAAGAACCACACGACGGTTAGTTAATCTTTTGCTCGATAGCAAAATTCCTACTGGGAAGTTAAGTTTGCTATCGAACAAAGGTTACCCAACCATTCGCAAGTGAAAATCACTAAAGTATTGTTAGATAATCTTTCTCTCGATAGCATAAATTCCTAAGGGGAAGCAAAGTTTTTACCAAGTTGAAGATTATCTAGCAATTCATTAGTGGGGTCCTCGAAGGTGAAAAACTTCCAGTGTTCCAATTCGCATTCTTCGTATTCGTACACTAGGGGAATGATATAAGGATACATCAACAATGATTGCCACATCGACTGGGAAACAAAAGCCGGAAACATAGTTGTATTATCGAGACCGAGGACTGCACGACCAACCTCGTAGAGGCAAGTTTTACAAGTTAGCCACTAGAAATGGAAATCTCTTTTAACATAATGAATGCTTCTATACTCTTTGAAAATGGAAGTAATAAAGTGAATTCCTTTTATTTCTATCTTGTTTCTTGTCTGAACGATGAATTAATTTTATCATTTGAAAGTTAAACAAGTACTTCAAATGCTAGTGCCGTAATGAACCGGAAACGTCCTCTTCAAGAGAACCGTAAACATAAGAGGACCCTCTCTTATGAAATCCCTCACGTTAAAGGGATGATTTCGGAAGAACTTATGCCCGGAATCAAAATTCTTTTGTGAAAAAATACACCTGAAGCGTTGCACAAAAAGATGCAAAAATCAAACTTGCGCAAATACTTATGAAAACCCTCATGTTAAAGTGTTGATTTTGGAAGAACATACGCCCAGAATCAAAATACTTCCGGGGAAAAATTCACCCAAAGTTGTGACGACCCGATATGTTATTTTGAGTATCTACACTTTGCTCGGTATTTTGGGGGCTCGAGTATCTCTGTATTATGTTATGAGATTTGTTGGTATGTTTGGACGTAGTCCCATGGGGCTCAAGTGAGTTTCAGATAGGTTTGGGCTGCGTTGCGCTCATTTTTCTTATGTTTCGACGTCATTTCTTCAAGCATAAATGATACCAATTAAGCAAACGAGCTCCGATTTCTGTTTTGATTGAAGCATTAGATCCTTATCGTATATACGAATCCATAGCCAAATGAATAGTCAAATTTGGACATCGTATGAGGAATTTATGGTCATTTTACTAAAAATTGGGTTGCCAGATTTTTCAGATTAATTACAAAATTGCCATTGGATTAAAAATCTGCACTATTTACAAATATTGAAACCAACATATGTCCTTCATTAAATGGTCAAGTAGAGTTATTCAAAAGCTTAACTTGACAAAAATTCCACAAGGAATCCAGTGAAGGCATAAAAAGCGAGTTTCAGGATCGTTTGACATGAGAAACGAGGTAGAATAGCTGGCAGAAAAATATATAAAATAAGGATTTGTTCATTTGGTCATATTTTGAGTTGGGGAGCTTGAATTTGGGTAATTTTGGAGGCAATTTTCACCATATGAATTGGGGCAAGTGTTCTCTATTCGGTTTTGGTTATATTTCATGAATCCATCTTCATTTTTTGGGATTTGATTGATGATTTTAAAGTGAAATTTGGGGGGTTTTTGTCTAAAGTTTCATAATATGATTCTTTTGAGTTTTGAACACAAGTCTGAATTGAGTGAAACTAGTATGGTTAGACTCGTAATTGAATGAGTTGTCAGATTTGGCGAGGTTTGTCGGGTTCCGAAGCGTGGGCTCGGGTGTGATTTTTTGCCGGATTTGGGATTTGATTTAGGATTTGATCTTTATCATTTGGAATTGTTTCCTTGGGATTTATTTGATGTATTTGAGTTTTTTTCGGATAGTTTTGAGATGTTCGGAGGTCACTACACGCGTGATGACATTTTTGGAGCATCGCTTGGCTTGCTCGATATTGTAATTGACTTATTCGAGGTAAGTCTGTTGCCTAACTTTGTTGAGGGAATTTTTCTTGCTATTTGTAATTGTTTGCTACATGTGGATGTGATACATATATGAGGTGATGAGCGTATATATATGTGCCAGGGTTAATCATGCTCGGTGGGTAGATTATGTTACATTTATATTTGTAGAATTTCGTGACCTCTTGCTTCATGCCTCACTTGACTTCTAGATATTAAGAACCTAATATTAAATGTTAGAATCGAGACTTAGCCTATTATAACTTGATCAAATTTGATGGAACTCTAAGAATACATTGATGTGTCTAATTCGATCATCCCTATGCATAATCATTCATACATTGTTACGGCCAATACTTTGAGATGCAAGATTCCATAGTTGTAGTGTTGATAAATTGTGGGATTTGTGGAAGTACTTGGATTATGTTGTCATGACCCAAACCGATAGGCCACGATGGCACCCAGTAATACCATCATCATTTTGATCTACCGTTGTCATCCATGTATCACATCTTACTCATAATTCTTCCTTATCTCTCTTCTCATTACTCTGATAATATTTCTGCCTATCCCTTTCTTGTGAAAACTTCAGCAAGACATTCTTTTACTTTTTGCTCCCCTTGCTTTATCCATCAGCTCTTCGGGTTGCTCAACGTCCTTGCCCTACTAGGGATGAGAGTCACACTAAGGTAATATTTATCCCTTCCAGGCTTTCAGTGCCTATCTTCTGAATTTTTTTTGATCATGGTAGTATTCAAATCTAATTGTAATATTCTAGAGTGCACCATCTGAGTGTCTCACAAGAAGATCTATTAGTACATTTGTAATACCTTTCGGAAATGTCAACTAACACAAACAATCCATTCACCATTTTGGGTTACTCTAACCCCAACCGGACCCTGATGTTCCGTCCTTTTCTTAAATTACACCTGTTAGCCCCCATAGGACATAACTGAGATGGGTACGGCCAATTGTACATACCTTTGTTACTGTTAAATATAACTCAAAAAGCTTATATTCCTCTACCTGAATTATAAACATCGTTAATTTTCATCAACCGGGCGCGTCACACTCTCCTTCATCTTACTTCTTTTACTTGTTGCAACTTGTATTTATCTTCTGAATCTCTCATTGTCTTTTACCGTTAAGGTTGATATGTATTCTTGCCTCAAGACTCCTTATCAAGAGGCTTACACCTTTCAGTACACACAAGATCTGCTGAAGACCTCACATTTACTTATCATAAGCATGATGCAAAGTCGAGTTCCTCTGACTCAACTCTTCCATAGCCATGTCTTTTACCAACCATCTTGCTGGATGTAGGTATCATCTTATTACGAATAAAATAGAAGTTAGGAATTTAAATTCTTACAACTGAGCTCTACCACACGATCTAGGTTAAGAAGAAAGTGTAACAGTCCTAAATGCCCTGTAGCCTCCTGCTTATAAGTGTGGTGCATGACACACCGATAAACAATACTCTACTAGACATGGCTTGTAGACTCTCTAGGACAGAATTGCTCTAATACCACTTTTGTTACGATCCAAACTGATGGGCCACAACGGGCACCCGGTAACTTACTCAACCGAGTACCAACATAACGTATCTTTCATATCATTCTATCATAGGTAAATGAACCGGAGTAAAACATGAGGGAATACAAACTTATACATATGAAGTACGGGCCTATAAAACCGGCATGATTCTATATATACTTGAAACATAAGCCGACAAGGCCATACAAGTATCCGTATACATGACATATATCTACAAACCTCTAAAAATACATAATATCATAAAGGTTGGGACAGGGTCCCGCCATACCAATCAATACATGTACTAATCATACTGACCAAAGAAGCAACTCCGGAGCAAATAAAGCATACCCACACCTTCCGCTGAACTGATAGCCTACTTGGAGGACTCTCGACCTGTCTATCAGGACCTGCAGGCATGAAATGCAGCGTCCCCAGGCAAAAGGGACGTCGGTACAAATAATGTACTGAGTATGTATGGAATGAAAATCAGTAACTAGTAGACATGAGAGAAACATGGAGTAAAAGACTCAACATGTATACCTGAATAACTCTGTGAATCATTTAATATTATAATATCGTGCATATGCATATAAATATCATACCATGCATGGGTATATGCGTTCATAACATCATCGAGCCTCTGAGGGCATCCCATCATATCATCTCGGCTACTGTGGATAATTCATCAACGTATACCAGCTGATCAGGTAGTGGTGCGTATATAATGCCATAACCCTTTCCATCCCATATACATATCTATACATACATATATATGCGTATATAACACCATCTAGTCATTGGTTAATGTACATGAATGCAATGCGTGAGAAGTACGTCCATAAAATCTCTTGGAATGTCATAAGACCATTATGCCTTCGAGTAATATCATGAAGAAAACCTTTTTTTTCAACTTACGTATTTTTCTGAGACCCATGAACAAATGATCGAATAATATGACACATGGAAATTCAAGAACATAGGCACCTCTAATACTTCTACGAATAGAGTCATTTAAGGAAGTCGTGCATTTTCTCGTTTCGTTTGTGTCGTATAGATCCTGCCAAAAGAAAAAAGGGATAGCCTTAACATACCTAAGTCGATTATTTTGATAATCCTTCCAACACACGTCAATTGTGACAACTCGTAACGGCGGATCGAAGTGGAGAAAAATCCGTATGATGTTCTTGAGAAAGATTTTACCGGGCTCCTTTAGAATCGCAAAATCTCACAGTGCTACGGTGCTAAGAAATCTCGTTGGAATTGTTTTGTTTCAATATTCTTGGGCATAGTCTCTTTAAGTTGGATAGGCGAAGTTGCCTTAAATTTGAAGTGGTTGCTGTTGCATAATTTAGCGAGGAGATTCACTTTACGTGACTAGCCATGGATTTTAGATAAGTTGTTGATCTAAAATCCATAGGAGTAAAAAAATGTTGGACTAGATGTAGCGTCTGTTTTGCAAAAAAATCTGAATTAGGAAGAATGCTATGTTATTTCTTATTTGATCAAATGAAGCCCAACTTCCTAAATGCCTTACACGTATTTCAATCAAGATATGAATCATTTACTTTGAATATGGAGCTGACACATCATGCTATTTAATACTTATCCAATATATTCCCAATTAATTAGGTAATGTTCCGTTATACGGTAATTAAGCAATTACCCGTATAATTAAGAATTATCTCAACTTACTTAAAATACTACTCGTTTTTAACATGCCATGTACACCTTACTATCATGGTCATGTAGTACCTTGTATGACACTAGTTCATAAATATCGGGTATTAATACTCGGCCCGCATTTTATCCCAATATGCCAAACTTGGACGAAAAATTCATTTTCTTTGACTTGCTTCCCCTCTCAGCATCACGAATTTACTCATCATTTATTTAAAATAGCATAATCCTTATAATCTCCAAATAATCTTTTTCCTTGGCCTAATGTCAATTACCTTACGA
This sequence comes from Nicotiana sylvestris, assembly GCF_000393655.2. NCBI lineage: Eukaryota > Viridiplantae > Streptophyta > Magnoliopsida > Solanales > Solanaceae > Nicotiana > Nicotiana sylvestris. Next base: position 200,894,470 of record NC_091064.1, on the reverse strand, counting down.
CAAATTCAACGTACAATACTACAGGATGCAACATCGTCGTAATTTAATATTGCGAAGCGTAGCATCATCATAATATAATACCGCAGAACGTAATATCAACGTAATATTGCGGGGTGTAACATCGCTCCCTTTTTCGTGCATACTTAGCTTATCTGAGTTCTCACGCATGCCGAAGTTTTTGTGCAACTCATATGGTCTCGAGTATTACTTTTGGTTTTACTCCCCGATCATTAGCCATGGTAGGTGCAACTTTCTTTTGGAGTGCATATAATTTTGTAGTTAAACTGTTGTTACACAACCCTTTCCTCTTTAGGTCACTATGCTTTGGTTAAAGTCTTCTTCCTTATTTCCTCAACTAGTCTTTCATTGTGGTACTTAAGGAGGGGGGATCCTCTGACTCTTGTAAAGTTGCGAGCTTATCATATCGTATGCCTAACAGAATTTTAACCATTTAATCAATAACAGGCCAGCCGACACAACTCCCAAAATTTAACCATTTAATCAATAACAGTCATTTTTAAGCCTTTAATTAATGAAATATATCATAAGGTAAGTCTAAATGAATAGTGCAGAATAAATACACAAGCCCGACATCGGGGTGTCACAAGTCGCGAGCATTTACTAAGGTCTGAATACAACGAAGAGTCTAAATATATCCTAAATACAATATAAGGAAGACAAGAGGGAGAAAAGTAGTGCTCCAAATGTTGGGCAGCTACCTTGCTAACTCCGATGACTCTGCCAGTACGTAATCAACACTCGCTACCGGGTTCAGAAGATCCTGAATCTGCACACAAGGTGCAGGGAGTAATGTGAGTACGCCAACTCAGTAAGTAATAGAAGTAAATGAAAGTTGAGCGGTAAGAAAACATGTAAAATACAGCATAACTCTACAACAAATGCTATACATTTCCAAAACAGTACATAAATCATTTTCTTCGTAAATCAAGCTCAGTTTCAGTAAAACCTTTTTAAAACAACTTTCAATAGTTTCAAACGAGTGATAAAAATAGTGATTAAAAACGATAGAAACGTAAACAGCCCCTCAGGCAAAATATGTACCATAAACTGCCCTTCGGGCATAATAACAACAGAACCAGCCCCTCGGGCTACCTCACAATCACTCGTAATCAGCCCCTCGGGTATAACATGAATCAAGAACCGCCCCTCGAGCAAAACATGGATCAAGAACAGCCTTTCGGGCAACAATATGAAACAACAACAACCCCCCAGGTTTGATTATATCACTCACACTAGGTACCCGTGCTCACTGGGAGTGTACAGACTCCGGGAGGGGCTCCTTACAGCCCAAGCGCAATATCAAGCCATCTCGTGACATAATCAATATACCACTCACTCAGGGTACCCACGCTTACTGGGGTGTACAGACTCCGGAAGGGGCCCCTTATGACCCTAAGCGCAATAACAAGCCATCTCGTGGCATAATCAAATAGGCTCTCGGCCTCATATCAAGCCACCTCGTGGCGTAACAATTTAGGCCCTCGGCCTCATAATCATTAATCAGTACAACACTGTTATGACACACAGTCCGATCCCACAGTATCCTCACAACACAAGCCCTCGGCCTCACTCAGTCAGAAATATCTCAAGCCACTCGGGCAATAGTAAAACATTATGCTCAGCCCAAAATATCATTTAAAATATCAAAATGGAGTACATATGGTTGAGTTATGAAAATAGTAGAATACAGCATGACTAAGTACAAATATGAAGTCAAAACAGTGAGGAATAGTAGTAAAAATTCCCTAAGGATCCAAAACAATTGGCAAGAGGCCCAACAATGGCATTCAACCCAAAATATGGAAATACTTTCCAAAACACAATGATATCAAATAGTTTTCAATCAAATACGCGACTTAGCAGTCGTATGGGACGGACCAAGTCACAATCCCCAATGGTGCACGACCCCACGCTCGTCATCTAGCGTGTACGTCACCTCAAAGCAGCACGACGATGTGAAATCCGGGGTTTCATACCCTCAGGACAAATATTTACAATCATTACTTACCTCTATCCGGTCCAAACTCTAGCCCGTGATGCCTTTGCCCCTCGAATCGGCCTCCAAATGCTCCAAATCTAACCAAAATAAGTATATTATCATCAACATATGCGAAAGGAACAAAGCCCAAGTGAAAATTATCAAATTACATAAAAAATTCCGAAATTGGCCAAACACGACCCCGAGCCCACGTCTCAAAATCCGATAAAATCACAAAATCCGATAACCCATTCAACCACGAGTCCAACCATACCAAAATTACTAAATTCCGATAACAATTCGGCCTCCAAATCTTCAAATCTTATTTTCAAATCCCTAGGTCAAAATTCCCAATTTATACCTCAAAAACATGTAATCTAGTCGGATTATTCGATGATAATTCAATATTATGGAGTAGAAATGATCACAAGTGACTTACCTCAAGATTTTCCATGACTTCTCGCTCAAAAATCGCCCCAAGCCGCGTTCTTTTTGTCCAAAAATGTGGGAATGAGCTAAAAAAACAAAACAGCTCAAGAAAATACGATTTTGGTCGCTAAAAGCCCATTATCGTCGCTAAAAGTGCCAAATCTGATCGCTAAAGGTGCGCACCAGATCCTGCTGCACCAACAATATTTATTTTCAATAAAAGGCTCTAACTCCACCATACAAACTCGAAATTCGATGATTCTTGTTCCTGTGAGTCAAAAATAATAATACGAACATAGCCCTTCAATCGAAACTCAATTCGGAGCTCATTTGCTCAGTGCGATACCCATTTCGCTCGTTAAACAATTAGCTCATGTTTCACGTCAAAAACCTAATCGGGACTTGATGAAATTAGACCAAACTTTTCAGATCACTCCTATAATTCATTATCAAAATTTCGGAAGTCTTGAAATCAAATTTCGATCTCTAGAACTAAAAATGGACGTTTGGATCATTACATGCTTATGCTCAAAAAGGAAAAGTTTTCAAAAAAACTCTTCCAAAACTTATCCGAGCCTCATGGGACCCCGACCAAACATGCCAACACACCCCATAACATCATTCAAACTTGTTCCAACCTTCGGAACACTCAAAACAACATCAAAACATTGAATCACCCTCAGATTCAAGCCTAAGAATTCCAAAACTTCCGAATTTAGAATTCGAACAAAAAGTCTCTCAAACCTCGTCCGAATGACCTAAAATTTTGCTCACACGTCACAAATGACACACCGGACCTACTCCAATTTCCAAAATTCCATTCTGACCCCGATATCAAAATTTCCAATGCAGATCGGAAAACACCAAATTTTCAACTTTGCCAATTCGAGCCTAAATCTACCACGGACCTCCAAAATACATTCCGGATGCGCTTCCAAGTCCAAAATCAACTCACGGAGCTAACCAAATCATAGAAATCCAAATCCGAGATTGAATACTAAAAAATTAACACTTGGTCAAACCTTTCAAATTTAAAGCTTCAAGCTAAGAATTGTTCTTGCAAATCTATTCCGATTATCCTGAAAATCGAAACCGACAATTTACATAGGTCATAATACATCATATGGGGATAGTTATGATCGAGAACTGGCGAGCGAAGTGCAAATGCTCAAAACGACCGATCGGGTCGTCACATTCTCCTCCACTTAAATATACGTTCGTCGTCGAACGTGCCCAGAGTTGTTCCAAAAGCATCAAATCACTGGGTAACCTTACTATTCACATACCAGGGGGTGATCCCACATCACCCTATTCCATATAGGTCCGGTAACATAACATAACTTAAATTTCACAATTCACCATAGCTTATAACCTTAGAACCAATTTTCCACTTCCGAAATTGTCTATAAGATCAAAATCTCACATCTATAAGCTGAATAAGTCTGAACACGCTGTATCAAGCCATAACCGCAATCCAAGGTGAAAATCACATGATATACCACACAACTCAAACACGCATAGCGATAACTTCTAATCACAGCAGCTGCTCAAACAACCCAATTCCGATAATAAACCTCTTATCAAACCAATGCCTCATTCCAACACTTTCGTATACTGCCAATGATGAATGAAACACGCAAAAAGTCATAACCATTCCTCAGATCAACCAGTCATGGAGCTACCTCTCCTTCGGCAAGGACCATAGTAAATTTTTAAGCCAAATCCCGATATTATCCTTCCAACATGCTGAAATCGAATTCGATAGTATTCATTCTAGATCTCAATGACCTCATCTCATCCAACACAAATACTCTAGTGACATGACACATCGATATAATCTAAAGCCACATCCCGTGCGATTCGTGCACCAATAAGCAACAGTCCAAATATACTCAAATCATGGAAAAATGACTCAAATGAGAGAGTTGTACCACAAGATCACCAGTACCACCACAACACAATGCTGAGAACCCATCACCCTTCGTAGAACCAGAACACATGAATCTGACCCGAAGGATCATACCTCTACATAACTTCACTGCAATGCACGACCCTATCCAAACAATGGTAGAAATGAGACACCTCAAGTCACCATACTCAAAATCATCAACCACGCGCAATTTGATGTCTAGTACCAAAAGTAAATCACCAAAACCATGGAGAAGTACATGACGCAATGCCATGCCAGCCTGAAAGAACATATCCAATGCACAATCAATCATGCAACACTCAAATTTCGCTATAAATCCCAAATAGAAAAAGCACCATATGTGCATATAACCAACAATCACAACTCCTCGCAACACAGAAGGGTAACTCATAGATCACTCCAAAACACGAATAAGCTCAATGACAATCGAATGGCACACCCCTCAACAACAGCAATTCGGAGTCAACAAAGCCATCTCGATACAGAACACACATCCATATAGGTCTACTAATGAACCCCTTATCAAGGAGTTTTGAAGTTGCCCTTTCAACTTTTTTAACTCTTCCGGTGCCACACGATACAGTGCCCGTCACCAAATCAATACCAAAATTAATAACCCTATCTGGCGGCATGCCCGACAGTGGAAAAAACACCCGAAAAAGTCCCTCACCACTGGAACTAAATCAATGGTAGGAGTCTCTAAACCGACATCCTTCACGAAGGACAAATAAGAAAAGAAAACTCTTCCCAACCATCAGTTGGGTCTTCAACAATGAAATCACCCTACTGAGAACATAACCCGTCGAACCTCAGCACTTTATCTGTGGCATCCTCGGCATAGCCAACGTCGTCGTCTTAGCGCAACAGTCCAGAATAACAACCGATTTATACCCAATATCACATAAAAATCTAACATACCAAGCCATAAAGGATCCACTCGGGTCTCTAAACCCCGATAGTCACCACACAAGGCCGATACACACGACCCTCAACCACAATATAACCTGTTTATGAGAACTCCCAATCTCCAAATCCATATAGCATATGAATCACCATATCCGATCCCAATTCCATCGTCCAAATACATACCACACCTCTAATACCCAATCATTCCACAAGAGATACTCTTAAAATTCTTCTGTGCCACCAAGCAAACTCGAATATCAGCAGTCGATCCAACAAAAGAGAGCTGCAATACCAATGATGTATTATTAACTAAATCACATTGCCCTTTTTGAAACGTATGCCCTCATCAAGCTGCACAAATTAGTGATACCATTTACCTAGTCATCTGAAATTGTCCATGCCGCCTAAGAATTTATGACCTTCCTTCCAGAACTGAACCGTGACCTCACATACGCAAATCTCAACCCTACACAACATACTACATATACCATGCCATCCTATGATAAATATGAGAACTTCATAATCCACTCCAAGCTACAAGCACCTATGTACTCAACTAGCCACGAACTTTCCATTGATCCCATCTAGAAGAAAATCACTATACATCCCATGCTCCTCACGCTCGTAGAAAATATACATCTCTAACAGTGGTAAAAACCATCAAGAACTCTCCGAATTCCATTTGCACAAAACTAAACTGTCAGGACTGAATCCTTCTAACTCAACCAAACTACGTAGGCCACTAAAACCCAAGAGCATTGCCACGAAACACCTGTAGAAACTCATTACCTCATAAACACCCAAAAAACTAATCATATCCTTACCATGCCGATCCGACCTACTACCAAGCTATCCCATCTATCCAAGTTCCTTCTGATTTACCTTCAACTTGATACTTCTTCTCGCCATAACACCACAATACTCGACCCAGACTTGCCACACGAGACCCAAGCATAAATCCACACCATCCTACGGTTCATAAAACACTGACTACTCTCACAAATATCCCCTAAAGCACCAAATTCGAAATACTTTTCCTGAAGAGACTTCATGCGAATCTAAAGCCATTACCTTCACCTTCCTGATACTGATGTGTAGAATCTATAATGATATAGAAATACCATGAGTCTTGACACCCTCCAATGCAAACCTTAGTTTCTAGCCAAATTTACAACTTGAAAATCCCCAATTATTACATGTAACATTTTGAACCCATTAGAACCATTCTCGAGAGTCATCCACTCTACTCAAACCGCAACTAGACCGATCAAACGGACCGACAACCAATGCTCTATTAGCACTCTGACACCGCAGAATGTAATCTCACCTTAATGCAACCAAGCAACTTCCTCTTCTATGCACCATACATCCTTTACAAATAACAACTCAAGTCATTTCATGATTCTCATACACCCATAAAGCATAACATAACCTGTATTGAAATTTCCTTTACTCGAGCCCTCCTCGGTCTCAACTCCGTAAGCCATAACTGATTCACCAGTATGCCTCAAACTGGAACCAACATAACACATAACCGTGCAATTAAATAACTAATAGCAGACTCCCCCACTTGGCTCAAAGCCATAGATCAAAACACACAATAAATCATAAGGCATATACTCTATCACTACCATAATACTATAGTGAGATTAAACTCCATACTTCATAAGCTCGTGCAACACATACCATCTCGTACTTCAAATCTTCTGCAAATCTCGCATTCACCCTCGCAATAGTCAAGCCCACTCTCTTAAGCGACCCAAATTCAAATTGCATACATATGTTTCACTGGTAAAAGAGATCTTCTAACAAACAACGTAAGACTCACACAAACTTCAGAACACTCCGAAGGAGGTAACCCACCTGCTTCGCCTCAAACTAATAGCTCTTCATACCCTTCCACCGTCATAAAAATTATGCAATCACTTAATCTTCCTGAGTATAAACTCATATCGTAACATGAAATCTACTCCACTCCCCAACTAACAACATGAAAAGATTCTTCACACACCCATAACTCGAGGCTATACATCAAGTCAATATGGAAATCAATCAACAAATGGTTCTTCTATCCTCAAGCAGACCCTTCTCGTCGCTTCCAAATCATATAAATACATCTCGCAGTCATATCATATTCATCACATAGTCATCCATCCATCACCTCCACTAACAGGGACACTACCGAACATATAAATTTCAAAGCACGTGCTCACACAATCAGCACCTCAGTGCTCAAGCTACAGGCAAAACCCGGCCTCAAGTCCTCCACACTGGCCCAATATCAACGCACAGAAATCACATCTCGTCCCTCGATCAGGGAATCACAAGTCGTCAATGCACAGCTGATACTGAGCGATCATGCGCGCATACAAACGCATGGAAGGAATTCAAAGAGTTACATTTCAAGCTTAATCAAGTACGCATGATAAGAATTCAAGAATGTGAAATTTTTCCTAAAGGTTGCAGCATCCCGAGGATAAGTACAAACGCCTCCGTACCGATCCGCGAGACTCTACTAAACTTGCTTATGACTCATGAGACCTATTGTCACGACCCAAACTGGAGGGCCATGACTAGCACCCGACCATACTTGCCGAGCACCAACGTACATTTCATCTAACCTTCATTATTATCTTTTAGGGCTGACGAGATCAATATAAATGGTAGACCTGGATCATGGACAACCAGCAATAAAATATGACGGCATGAACATACATAGCAGGGGATGACCAGACAATCAAGAAACTACATATAAGGTATGAGCTACCACGCTACTATGAAAGACTATACAACAAAAACTAGCCGACAAGGCATACCAAACTATACATGAGTCGACACCTGTCTATGAGCCTCTAAAGGAACATAAGTGCTGCAACATAGCCGGAACAGGGCCCCGACATACCCATAATGTCTATAACAAAAATGCATACCAAGACCAAGGCAAGTCCGGAGAAGGGATCTCGCCAATCACCGCTGAACTGGACAGCCTACTGTGGTGGGGGAGCTGCACCTGCCTGTCTATCAGGACCTGCAGCACGACATGCAGCGTCCACAAATAAAAGGACGTCAGTACGAATAAAGTACTGAGTATGTAAGGCAGGGAACCATAAATACGATCAGTAATGTAAGCAAGGATAGAGAATATACAACCTGTAACATCTTAGTACCTCTGAGGGCTACTGACATGAAATGCATGATACATATGTATAAATACATAAACCTTTAAAACATTCGCCTCTGTGGGCATCATCATCATCATATCGTACCCGGCCATAATAGGCTCGGTAAAAAACGTACCCGACCATCATAAGGCTCGGTAGAATCGTACCCGGCCACGTGGAGTTCGGTAATACCCAACTGATCAGTGGTTGCACAATAGGTGTTGTACCCGGCCAACTATAGCGTGGCTCGGTAGAGTAAAATAGATACATATATATAATGCATGCTCGACTCATGGAATCACATTCTAAACCTTTCGGAGTGACGTAAGGTCGGTATCCTCTGTATACGTTATTAGGACTAACTCTTCACTATGAACCTTATAAGAATCAGGAAGTACCAACAACATTGATAACATAATAATAAGAGAAGCAACATTAACATCAATCGTTCCATAAGAGGGAAAACAATGTAAGTACTGCTAGCTTCTAAGAGTAGAGTATCTTGGAAGCTCGTTCATTACATTATGTACAATCGGAGTCGTGCAAAAGAAGGAAAGGGATAGCCTCACATACCTTGTATATACTGCCCCAATCTCAAGCTATGCAATTGTCAAAACTCCTTAGTCTACAATAAGAGAAACGATACTATCGTTATCATTTAAGCGTCATAACTATTATGTATCGACCACAACCTATTTTACGATGAAACGGACAGCACCTCCCCTATATATATGACCTCACACCATTCAAAACAGTCACCAAACAGCCCAAACAACATCAATAATAAACATATTGAGCCTCCCAAAATAGTCCACACACAGCCTAATCACTCCATACATACGACGACCACCGTAGTCGTGTCAAACAACCTGGAAATGTTACGAATAACTATCAGCCCATAACCCTACATATATATGGTGTTTCTCCACACCCTTCCTCCTCCAAAACTCCACAAGATAGTAGTAAAATACGCAGCCCAACAACAACGCAAAACAGTCCACAAAACAATAACATTACTACCAAGCCTTTCGATATATATCTCACAAGTTCTAGCTTCAATGGCTTAGCCGCAACTTGGATAATCTTAAATACATATAGAGTAAGAGGTTCCTTACCTTTATACAGAAAGAACAACTCCAATTTGACCTTAAATTTCCATGAAATATCCCTCCAATGCTGCCACAACAACAAAAAAGCGAAACTAGCGATCAATTAGTGTTTTTCGGCACTAGAATCACTTTAGAAGGCTTGAAATCACCTAGGATTGATATTAAGAACATGAGGGAGTATTTACAGAACATAAACCCTTTAAAACAACCTCCCACACGAGCTGGAATGACACAAAAATGAGCAACAACAAGAAGAACAAGAGACTTACTAGCGCCACGGAATTCCCGACACTTGATTTGTGTTGTTTGCCCTTTTTTGGGTCTTGAATCTTGAGAGAACCTTGAGAGGATGTTCCTAGGGTTCTAAGGTCTGAAAATAGTGAGAAGAAATGACTTAAACGGGTTGGAGGCATCCTATATAGGTCCAAATATCTTAAACCGCCTTAGTGGGACCCATAGAGAGGTGCTTGGCGCAGTCTCGCGAAAATGCGAATATCTCTCTACTCCAAGATCGTATCGATGAAAGGTTTAATGAGTTGGAAACTATACTCATAGATCTTTAATTTGGTTGGTAAATCACCCCGTAATTCCTTGGAATTAGGAGAAAAGATTAGAAACATTTGACCTAATGTTTAAGTAAAATTATGAACCTAAGTTGCGACAACTTTTGTCGACTTTTGTTTCATAACTCGTTTGACTTCAAGACTTATGATACGTATATTATATGACTAAAATACCTTAATACATGACCTCTTGAGTGTATTAAACACCGCTATATTTACCTGAAAATACGAGTTACAACATCCTTGATTTATTTAACTTCTAATACTTGTTAATCACCCTTATACACTCTTGTATCACTTAAGAACAATAGGATTGACTTCTTATCATCTCAAAGATAATTCCTTCTTGAATTTATGTTAACTAATATATGGCATGAACTAACACATGTGGATATGGGTTGTAACACCTATGTAACCTAAGCTCTGATACCAACTTGTCACAACCCTAAAACTCACCCGGTCGTGATGGCATCTATCGTGAAACTAGGCTAGCCAACACAAATCTCGAAATTTAACCATTTAACCAATAACAATCATTTTTAAGCCTTTAATTAATAAAATATCTCATAAGGTAAGTCTAAATGAATAGTGCAGAATAAATACACAAGCCCGACATCGGGGTGTCACAAGTCACAAGCATCTACTAAGGTCTAAATACAACGAAGAGTCTAAAAATATCCTAAATACAATATAAGGAAGACAAGAGGGAGAAAAGCAGTGCTGCGAATGTCGGGAGCTACCATGCTAACTCTGATGACTCTACCACTGAGCAATCAACACCCGCTACCGGATTCAGAAGTTCTTGAATCTGCATACAAGGTGCAGGGAGTAAGTGAGTACGCTAACTCAGTAAGTAATAGAAGTAAATGAAAGCTGAGCAGAAAGAAAACACGTAAAACACAACATAACGCTACAACAAATGCAGTACATTTCCAAAATAGTACATAAATCATTTTCTTCGTAAATCAAGATCAGTAGTAAAACCCTTTTAAAACAACTTCCAATAGTTTCAAACGAGTGATAAAAACAGTGAGTAAAAACGTTAGAAATGTAAACAGCCCCTTGGGCAAAATATGTACCATAAACCGCTCTTCGGGCATAAGATCAATAGAACCAGCCCCTCGGGCTACCTTATAATCACTCGTAATCAGTCCCTCGGGCATAACATGAATCAAGAACCGCCCTCGGGCAAAACATGGATCAAGAACAGCCTCTCGGGCAACAATATGAAACAACAACAGCCTCTCGGGATACATTATATCACTCACACTAGGTACCCGCACTCACTAGGGGTATACAGACTTTGGGAGGGGCTCCTTATAGCCCAAGCGCAATATCAAGACATCTCGTGGCATAATCAATATATCACTCACTTAGGGTACTCGCGCTCACTGGGGTGTACGGACTCCGGGAGGGAACCCTTACCCCAAATGCAATAACAAGCCATCTCGTGGCATAATCAAACAGGCTCTCGGCCTTATATCAAGACACCTCATGGCATAACAATTTATCCCCTCGACCTCATAAACATGAATCAGTACAACACTGCTACAATGCGCAACCCGATCCCACAGTATCCTCACAACACAGGCCCTCGGCCTCACTCAGTCAAAAATCTCTCAAGCCACTCGGGCAAAAGTAAAACATGATGCTCAGCCCAAAATATCATTTAAAATATCAAAACGGAGTAAATATGGTTAAGTTATGAAAATAGTAGAATACAACATGACTGAGTACAAATATGAAGTCAAAATAGTGAGGAATAGTAGTAAAAATTCCCTAAGGGTCCAAAACAGTTGGCACGAGGCCCAAATATGGCATTCATCCCAAAACATGGTAATACTTTCCAAAACACAATGATATCAAATAGTTTTCAATCAAATACGCGACTTAGCAGTCGTACGGGATGGACCAAGTCATAATTCCCAACGGTGCACGACCCTACACTCGTCATCTAGCGTGTACGTCACCTCAAAGTATCATGACAATGTGAAATCAGAGGTTTCATACCCTCAGGACAAATATTTACAATCATTACTTACCTCTATCCGGTCCAAACTCTAGCCCGCGATGCCTTTGCCCCTCGAATCAGCCTCCAAATGCTCCAAATCTAACCAAAATTAGTATATTATCATCAACATACGCTAAAGGAACAAAGCCCAAGCGAAAATTATCAAATTACATCAAAAATCCTGAAATTGGCCAAACTCGACCCCTGGGCCCACGTCTCGAAATCCGATAAAAATCACAAAATTCGATAATCAATTCAACCACGAGTCCAACCATACCAAAATTACTAAATTCCGATAATAATTCGGCCTCCAAATCTTCAAATCTTATTTTCAAACCCCTATGTCCAAATCTCCAATTTACACCTCAAAAACATGTAATCTAGTCGGATTATTCGATGATAATTCAATATTATGGAGTAGAAATGATCACAAGTGACTTACCTCAAGATTTCCCATGACTTCTCGCTCAAAATTCACCCAAGCCGCATTCTTTTTGTCCAAAAATGTGGGAATGAGCTAAAAAAACAAGACAACTCAATAAAACACGATTCTGGTCACTAAAAGCCCATTACCGTCGCTAAAAGAGCCAAATTTGGTTGCTAAAGGTGCGCACCAGATCCTACTACACAAGCAATATTTATTTTCATTAAAAAGGCTCTAACTCCACCATACGAACTCGGAATTCGATGATTCTTGTTCCTATGAGTCACAAATAATAATACGAACATAGCCCTTCAATCAAAACTCAATTCTGAGCTCATTTGTTCAGTGCGATACCCATTTCGCTCGTTAAACTATTAACTCATGTTTCGCGTCAAAAACCTAATCGGGACTTGATGAAATTAGACCAAAGTTTCCAGATCACTCTTATAATTCATTATCAAAATTTGATATTGGAAGTCTCGAAATCAAATTTTGATCTCTAGAACTAAAAATGGACCTTTGGATCATTATGTGCTTATGCTCAAAACAAAAAAATCTTCCAAAAACTCTTCCAAAACTTATCCGAGCCTCATGAGACCCCAACCATGCCAAAACACCCCATAACATCATTCAAACTTGTTTCAACCTTCGGAATTCTCAAAACAACATCAAAACATCGAATCACCCTCGGATTCAAGCCTAAGAATTCCAAAACTTCCGAATTCTGAATTCGAACAAAAAATCTATCAAACCTCGTCTGAATGACCTAAAATTTTGCACACGCATCACAAATGACACACCGGACATACTCTAATTTCCAGAATTCCATTCCGAACCTGATATCAAAATTTCTACTACCGACTGGAAAATGTCGAATTTTCAATTTCGCTAATTCGATCCTAAATCTACCACGGACCTCCAAAATATATTCTGGACGTGCTCCCAAGTCCAAAATCACCTAACGGAGCTACCCAAATTATAGAAATCCAAATCTGAGATCGAATACTAAAAAGTCAACACTTGATCAAACCTTTCAAATTTAAAGCTTCAAGCTTTGAATTGTTCTTCCAAATCTATTCCGATTATCCTGTAAATCAAAACCGATGATTTACATAGGTCATAATACATCATACGGGGATAGTCATGCCCAATAACTGGCGAGCGAAGTACAAATGCTCAAAACGACCGGTCGGGTCGTTACATAGGTTCTTTGCGAATCAACTACTAATTGCTTGTTGGCCCATTCCCATATCAATATTCCGCGTAATCTTTCTTGAGTCATTTTATTTGTCTTAACTCATCTTTCGCACTGGCTCCTTATTAATCAAATATATCTCAGGCAGGAACCCTTACTTCCTCTCCCTGACGTTGTGTTTGCATAATGCGCTAGTATCGTAGCATATCTGTAGGCTTTGAATAAGTGCAATCTCATCCCTTTTTTCATTTTATCCCATTCTTCCTTTATCATTCTATAATTACTAGAAACACTTAATTCTGATGTTATGTCATGTCATTCCATATTCCCCCTTTTAGGGGTGTACTAAGAGTTAGACCTACGACAATCTGTCTATAAATGTTCTACCTCTTCATTTTTGGCATCCTTTCACATCATCAATGACCCTTATTCTCCTTGCGATAATGTTTCTGTACTAAGGATAATGAATTTCCTTACTCGCGAGCTCACAATTACTATAACTGGCACATACAGTCTCTTAAGCTTAATTTTGCTCACATTGCTTACTTTAGGGAAGTGTCTTTCTGAATGACCATTCTCTGAATTTCTCATGATTCTTCTTCTATTGTCCATTCTATTATTGTCAGTACAAAATTTGAAATTCACATGATGTTGACCATTATCAAATCACTAAATCACTAATTCATGTTTACTTTATCTTGTTCACCAGCCCATACTAATCTCTATTATTCTGGGGTCTAGCTTTTCCTATTGGTAATCACATTAGAGTCACGAACTTACTTCTTGAAATGAGGATATGACTTCATGGCCTATACTCTTTTGTTTTCTTAGGGACTATCACCTATCGTCTTTTCCTCACCTGATGAAAGGCGGGTAAGAGTCATCGATGATGTGAAAATATGCCAATGAGGTAAAATATATATACATAAATCATCGTAGCGCTAAGTCTTAGCACTCACCTAAAGGAGGGAATATGGGGTTATGTGGCATTAAGTCATAATTAAGTGGTTCAATAACTATGGAATGGTCAAGGAAGAATGCAATAAAAAAATGCGAAAGGAATGACATTGCACTTACTCAAATCCTACTAATATGCTACGATTCTGGAACATTAAGCAAACATGACATTAAGGAAAGGAGGTAAGGGTTCCTGCCCGAGATGCTATTAATAAGGAGTCAGTACGAGACGTAAGTTAAGACAAAGGAAATAACCCAACAAAGATTATGCGAAATATTGAAATTGAGAATGGGCCAACGAGTAGTCAGTAATTGATTCAGGAAGAGCCTAGTTATGGCTACACAAGAGGTTATAGATGAGTTAGCAGAACGTGCAAGATAAATATAATAAAACACAATATGGTGAATTTAGTCTCGCAGATATGACATCGTGATCCTTGAGAAATATTCAGCTAGGAGTTGGGGTAGTTAAAGGTACCATATGAGTGTTACTGAAATAAAAGAGAAATCCACTAGGAAGACAGTCAAAATATTTGTTCAGAAGCAACCCGACTAGCACAAGGGCATGGAGGTAAGAAACTACGGATAATTTTAAGCAAGGACATCAAAAGGTCCGTAATAAGCTCACAGTTTTACCAGAGTCAAGGGTTCTCCCTAAGTACTACAACAAAAGACTAGCTGAGGGAATAAGGAAGAAGGTTTCAACCTAAGCTGTGTGACTTAAGGAGGAAATGATCTTATAACAACAATCTCACAATAACATTGTAGGCACTCCATAAGAAAATGACACCGACTGTGGCTAATGAACGGGAAGTAAAAATCAGAAGTGATATTCAAGATCATATGAGTTGTATGAAATTCTAATATACATGGGCATTAAGATAAGCCAACTATTCATGCAACAAGTAGAAGAACGACCAAGGAAAGTAATTGCTTACATTTAAAGAAAGCTGAGAAGGAACAGAAGAAATTATTCGATCAATGATCCAGAGTTAGGTACGTTATGAATGCACTCAAGATTTTAGAGTATTATCCATGCAGCATATATGTTGGAAATCGTATAGTCGTAGAAAACTCTAGTGTAAGTTAAAAGAAAGAATTAATTTCAGGTCATAGACAAAGGATTGAATTGTTAGATGATGGTATCATGGATATTCCATAGCGTCCATGAAAGGATAAAGTAACACCATGAACCGCAGATAGGAAGATAGCTTAAGCATAAAGGCTGATCAAAAGGAGAAGGAAACTAAAGAATTGCATCAACAAAGTAAATTAGGAATTCAATTACTGGACTCGGAAAATTATAGACCTCGTGATTGAGAATATTGTAGGATTACTATTAAATATCATAGGTACAAGAGAGATAGTACAATAGCCATATTCTATAACACCTCTACGATAAAGCCAGTTAGAAAAGTAACAACCTCATAAGAAGTCAGTACGAAGCTCCCACCAAATTGTGTGTGCACCAGAGGTACAAGCATTATAATAGAGCTTCAAGTTATGGACGTGAATTATACCTCTGCGGAAGGGAGGTCATGAAAGATATAGAAGATACGATGCAAGATTTTAAGGTAAGTAAGGTAACAGGTGAACAACTGAGATACTCAATGGCAGAAAATGTGAATAATCCATACTTCAGATAGAAGGCTACAAGTGTTGGGATTCAGTATCTATGAATTATAGCAGCGTCGTCAGTGGCGTACCTTTCAGCCTATGGTTTCTAAGTAGCGAGAGATCTAGTCAAGAGCGTAAAGAAGAGTTAGAGACGAGGTGATGTCTCGCTTGATCTTCCAGAATAAAACAAGGAAATCTATGGTGCAAGCAAGTTGATGGAAGGCTATGAATAGTGTAAATAGATATGTATAGGTCACAAGCTAAAGTATAGTAAAGAAACAAAGTTTTATGACAGGAGTAAGGATAAGAAAGGGTGAGTGAGAAGGTAACGAAAATGGATAAGTCCTCGGGATTAAGCCCATGAAAACAAGAGAGATAATGGTTTCTCTAAGTTATAGAAAGTTTAGCATAGCCTGAATGAACTCAAAAGAGTCTAAGACTAATAACAACTAGAAGAAATGGAATGTTTCCCTGGTAGTGGAATGAGGTGTGATTGTGATAGATAAAGGATGGTGTGTGGGCCTTCGATTGAGTAATGACTTGAAGAGGATTTCATGAATTGTACGGGATTAAAATACCCATGTAAGTGATCACATTAGGATGCTATAAAATATGATTATTGAAGTATAGTATCGCCGCTAAGTGGATCAGGAAAATCACTTCGAATATTCCTCGATGCAATGTAAGCCCCTAATGGCAAGAAATTACGTAAGAAGTTTCAAGTAATTAATAGTATATTGTAGATAAATATTAAGGTGAATTAACAATGGATGGACAAAAGTCACAAAGTATGAGATGAGATTAGGTCGTCATTCTTACGGAAGCATTAAAAGACTTGGATTTATACATATGGGATAAGGAACGAAAGTAACCAGGAGTTTGGTATCAAACCTCAGTAAGGATAAATCGAGGTAAGATTTATGGCATAGTATGACCTACCTTGGTGCAACAAAGTCATACGGATGGATAACCAGGTCTATGAAATAAGATATAGCAATATTCGTAAGTTCGACAAAATACCAAGAGAAGAACTTCAGTAATGGCTAAAAATTCGAAGGAAAAAGGAAAGAAGAGATTATGCATTATGTATTCTTAGAGGCTTGTAGACAGATGTCATGTATACGGATACTTGTATGGTCTTGTCGGACTATGTTTCGAGTATATATAGAATCATGCCGGCCTTATAGGCCCGTACTTCATATGTATAAGTTTGTATTCCCTCATGCTTTACTCCGTTTCATTTACCTATGATAGAATGATATGAAAGATACGTTATGTTGGTACTTGGTTGAGTAAGGTACCGAGTGCCCATCGCGGTCCATCAGTTTGGGTCGTGACATATGTGCTCCTTGAGGGTTCATTGAGTCATTGTTGGCTTAGGAAACAACGATTGAGAACTTGTTTGGAATATTCGTTTGAACACTCTCCTCGATGTTATTTATTGTCCTTGCCTTGTTATTTTATTGATATTCATATGTTAGTGAGGAATAGAGTAAAGCACGAAGGGTGATGCTGTGCCATTGTTTATATTCATTATTATGTGAGGAAGAGTGTAAAGCACGAAGGGTGATGCCGTGCCATTGTTTATATTCATTATCATATGAGGAAGAGTGTAAATCACGAACGGCGATGCCGTGCCGATTTTTATATACATTATCATGTAAGGAAGAGTGTAAAGCACGAAGGGTGATGCCGTTCCATATTATTGAGAGTAAAAATACGAAGGGTGATGCCGTACCATGTAATTTGTGAGTAAACACACGAAGGGTGATGCCGTGCCATATTATTGAGAGTAAAAGCACGAAGGATTATGCTGTGCCATGTCATTTGTGAGTAAAGGCACGAAGGGTGATGCCGTGCCATATTATTGAGAGTAAAAGCATGAAAGCTAATGTTATGCCATGTCATTTGTGAGTAAAAACACGAAGGGTGATGTCGTGCTATTGCATTTGTACTTTTATACTTTTGTATCATTGTGAGTTCATGGCACGATCGGTGTTTCCGTGCAAGTAAGGATGTGGGACATGCATTATGTTATGATATTCTTTTCTTGCATATATATTCATGTCTTACCTTATAGTTCTTATGTGACTAGTTATCATTGTTCTGTCCTTATTCTTTATCTCAATCGTTGTTGTGTTGCCTATGACTTCTACTTGCTTAATTTGTAAACATCATGCCTACTTTCTGTTATTATGATTGCACCCATGTGATACATGTTTCATTGCACTTAGGTACAGGTCTTCTTCCATGTTGGCCATTTATGCCTCTATTTGTTGCATTATAAAGAACATGTACCCCTCTCCCCTTCTTTTATTTGTTAATCCATCTTCACACCTCCATCATGCTAGTTAGTTGAAATTATAACCCTTTTCCTAATTGTGGTCATTACCTCTATGCTCTTTGCTTAGTCTGTTACTGATGTTCTTCTGTACATTCTCGTTTATAATTACTACTTGCATATTTCCTTCCTTGTCATTTCTATTATCGGTATTTCTATCATTTGGTTGGTACTGTTTTACACATATATGGTGAGGATGAGATAAAGGCACGAAGGGCGTTGCCGTGGCATTAGATTTGATGTCTTGAGTACTTCTTTCACACTATGAAAGTTTTGAGGTGATTTTTGTGATTCAGGGGCTTTCGTCTAAGGAAATGACTGGTTAAGATGCTGGAACTGTTGAATTGTGATTTTTCCTGGAACTCCGTTATTGCTTTGTAGAGTTGCATTGTGTATTCTATTCTATTATTCTGTCATATAGTTCTATTGCTAGTTTACATTATAGTGTTTATTAATGAGCATCTTTTAACTAAAAGCCTCGTCAATACTTCGACGAGGTTAGTCAAGATACTTAATAGTACATGGGGTCAGTTATACTAATACTGTACTTCTGCACACTCCGTGCAGACTATTGGAGCAGAGCTATTGAAGAAGTCGGGAGCTGACCCTGAAGATGTTCGTGTATTCTGGATAGAAGCTGCCACTTGTCCTTGGTAGTATTAGTTATTATTAATCTATTCATGTAGTTTTCAAATAGATCGAGTGATTATTTATATTTGCTTGTAAATTCTAAATCCTAGACGCTCATGATTCGTACTACCAGTTCTTGGGTAAATTTGTAAAAGTTTAGATAGATCCTAATTTAAATTCCTATAAGTTCATTTGGTTTGTTTCTTTATGTTAATTGGCTTACCTAGCAGGTCAAGTTAGGTGCCATCATGACCTGTGATTTTTGGATCGTGACAAAAGCCTTATGTAATAAGACACAAGCAGTAAAACTTGCGCAAAACACTTAGGCAAAAAAAGGAGTGCAAAACTTGCAAAAACATTCAAAAGAAAGAAAGACTCAAACAATACTTGAGCAAAAAGATGTCTTTATTTACAATAAGATGCCAAAGTGGCACGGATACAAAAGTTGAAGAAAAAGAAAAGCTATACCGCTGCATCTGCCGAACACGGAGGAAGAGAAGTGTCTGTGCCCCCAGGGTAAAGCGGGTAAATCCGCCGACGGCTCAACATTTTAGCCCTCAACATCATCACCTTCTGGTTCCTCTTCAGTTCCCGAGAACTCAAAACTGAAACCAGAAGAATCAGTAGCATCAGGCCTGGCCGGAAGACCTCTTTTTGCAGCTAACTCCAGCTCAAGGGCCTTAGCAATTTTGACATCAAAGTCAATGATACCTGTTTTGGCCTCCTCTAGGGTTTTTCTCTCATGCTATACATAGAAGCGTTTTCTCACCAATTAGGGAAGCCTCTCGGCGCTGAAGTTCTTCTTTAAGTTGGTCGACCTCGACAAAAAGATTCTCTCGCATGAACCTCACGGGCCGGAGGCTAACATCGAGATTACGATCATTGGAGCTAAAAAGTCTGTTATACTCGGTGGTCCTCTTATACTTCTCTTCCAATTGGGAATATTTCACCTCATCATCAGCAAGATCTTCATCTTTGAAGATCAAGGCTGCCACTAAAATGATCAATCTTTCAGCGGAGGCAGCCTCACGATCGGATGCATCAAGAACGACATTATGGACTTAGGCCCATTTGGACCTAGCTTCTTCAAATTGAACCCACAGCAGGGCAATATCTTGGCTAAGGGTCTCCACTTCTTGCTCACTTTGCTACAAACGAGCCTCCAACACAACGACATCAGGAGATTTGGTTTCCAGTTCTGGGAGACGAGTAACGACTTGGTCCAACTCGACCAAAAGTTTATCCCGCTCGGAGGTAAGTTCCTTCTTGTCCCGATCAACATCTGAAGGACCTCAGAATCAAGAAAATTTGCCTATGAAACAAGAAAGGCAAATTCAAAAGTAATACTTAATCGAAGATATGAGAAATGACAAAGGAAAAGAAGAGTATATCGCTGCGGCGTTGTGCATGACATTATTCAACAAGAATTCTCCCTAGAGATCTTGTATCTTTTCCAAGTCTTTTTCATCCGGCTGGCCAAGTTCCACCGGCAAGACATCAAATTGCATTTGGTGGAGATCGAGAGAGTAACGCTCATCCTCCTTTGCGGATCTTCTGAGGGAGCAGCATAATTTTGCCCCAAATTCCAATGAACTAGGAACTGGGAAAAGGGAACATCCTCTTCTTAAATAGATGCGGCCGATGGAGACGATGTAGAAGTTGTTGGTGGAGGAATTGGTTAAGAAGGAGATAAAGCTGATGGTATTAAAGAGTGAGAAGCAACTGCGACAAATGTAGTGCTGGTTATTGGTTGCTCGTCAACTAAAGATGGTAGGGACCCGGTACTCAGCCCCAAAATAACGGGCGCAATGACTGGGATCCGGAAATAGGAGTTGGCATTTTCTACCATCTCAAAACTACCCCAGAACGCTGAGGCATCATTGTAGGTTGGTATAACTAACTCAACAGATTGAGCATTCTGTTGAGTTGATAAAAGTCATCGTCTTCTATATAGAGAATCCCCCTTATCACTAGCATCTCCGTTATCATCAATAACCATAGTATCTATGGCCAGCTCGGGCGTGGCACTTGACACCATAGCATCTGAAGATGTTTCGAGCATGACAGTCCATTCCCTCTTATTTTTCACCTCGGCCGCGGAGGAACGTCTCCTTTTTGCTTGCTTGCTCTCCGTCTTGGGACTCCTTAAAGAAATACTTGTACCCGAAGTAGGCTCGGAGACACATGCTTGAGTGAATGCCTCCTGAAGTAGCTTCTCCGCGTTAGAAGGATTAGCCAAAACATCCTCCTTGGGGATGACAACCGAGTCCTGGGGTAGACCTATGTTCAGCAGGAGAGAAGAATCAGACAATTTTCTCATAAGAAAGGGTAAGGACAAGATGAATTCAACTTACCATGATTTTTGGCCTTCCACCCATATTCCAGGGACAGTTCTTTCTACGTGCGGGTTTCGGGTGTAGTAACATCTAAAATTTTTTGAACCCATTAGTCCAAGCCCTCAACCCTAGAGGGAACCCACCGAGTCGCTGAGGCAGGTAAAGGGAGAAGAATTAATAAAGACGAGGAATAGTCTTTAATAGGAATATAAACAAACTAAATACTTACTAGTGCGATTCACAATTTTGGGAAGGAACGAGCCGAGGCTGGGATGATATCACTAGTGGCAATTGAAACAAATTATTCCATCCATCCACGGTTGTTATCATCATCCATGTTGGATAGTAATGCATAGTGGCCCCGCTTGCTAAAGTTAATCATCCCTCCACAGAAAACCTTGGGGGAATAAAGGTTCATCACGTGAGCTAAGGATAGATCCTCCCCCATTTTTTGGCATAGGCGCCAAAAACAAGCGATCATCCTCCACATGGAGGGACTCACCTGTGCCAAATATACTTGATAGCGGAGGCAAAACTCCACAATAACGGAGACGTAAAACCCTTCTTGGGTAAGGTTACTCACTCCGCCACGTCAGGAGTGATAATGTCTAAATCCTAGCAACGACAATCTTCCTTTCATAGCCGGAATACTGGATGGACGGAAGGAAGAAGGGTATCTGCCAACGGCCCATGTACGAGAGCTAACAGAAGGAAATTTCTCTTCGAAGTCTTTAGTTGTGACAAGACTTCTAGGGATGTTGGTTCTCACCGTAGGAGGAATGACTTCATCGTCTTTGTTTTTGTTCTTTGAGGAACTGATATTTTTTTGAAGAAAAAGCCATTATATGCAATGGTAGAAGGAAAAACTTTTCTCGTTTGAGGAGAGTTAGAGAAAGGTTGAAGAACAAAATACAAATTGAATGAAGAGGGCTTGAAAGAGTTTGGAGAATTATGAAGTGTAATGAAGAAGCTTGATGCGTATAAGTGAAGGTATAGAGGCTACATTCGTGGCCATAATTGCCTCGATATCCAGTAAAAATTAAGCTAAATCATGGGATGACACGTGTTCGGAGTATTAAATATGGAGATACGTGTGTCTAATCAACCGTCAGAAGTTTTTCAGAAGGGGTCGGAGAAATTCCCGCCAAAAAGAATGTTTCTACCAACTTCCCAGTGACACAAAGTTATGTCACCGGAAAGCAGAGGGACAATCTGTATAAGGTAAAATATGCTATGCTAGGTGGCCGCCTAAAAGAATGACACGTAGAACCTAAGACGAGGGATAGTCAGAACCGAAGGTAATTATCTCGTTTGTCTCCCGAAGGAATGACACTCATAAAGAGGCAATAAATACCCTCCGCTCGGTAGTATTTAATGGAGATTTTTTTTACAACATTTTGTGCATTGTCCGTTACAAAAAGATATGGCATTCATGCCTGGTGCCGTCACACACTCCTCAATGGCCCTCATATATGACATTGAATAGGGGCTTGATGCTAAGGTCCTTATTCCCTAGGTGTAACTATAAATAGTGAGCTCTATTACCATTGCATGGGGACGACTTTTCTAGTAAACTTACACTATAATTGATTAAAGGCTTTATATAATTTTAGATTCTTGTTCTTTAGATTCATCACTGTTGTGCTCGGAAGCTCTGCCCTCGGAATTACTGTTTTTCGTGATTTCACTTTATTTCAAGGCTATAGCCCATTTGACAAAGCTGCAAAAATCAACTTATTTTGAGAATTGTCTTTTCTCAAAAGTGCTTTTCTCAAGAGTACTTTTGGTGAGAAGCAGTTTGTGTTTGGCTAATTAATTTGAAAAGTACTTTTGAGCAGCAATTGGTGTTTGACCAAGCTTTAAAAAACTGTTTCTAAGTGTATTTTTCTCAAAAGTGCTTTTGGGAATAAGCTACTTTTTTCTGCTTCTCCAAAACTGCTTCTGCCTCTCCCCAAAAGCACTTTTTTTCCTTTCAAATGCTTGACCAAACACCTTAATTTTAGAAAAAAACACTTTTGACCAAAAAAGTGCTTTTGCCTCAAAAGAAGCTTGACCAAACAGGCTATAAGTATTGTACATTTCTTTAATTATTTATTATTTCAGAATCAAACTAATTCACTTGTCTAGAAATCACGTACAAATTCAACTGTACCATTTTACTGGTAAACAAATTGCGACTCCTATAAATTGCAACCATACGAAGGAAAATTCATAGGTTTCTCTCAAAAGTACAGGTATAATCAATTATGGCAAAAGCTTCAGTCTCTTGTTGTTTCCTCCTTATAATCACATATCTGTGTATCAACTTAACAATTGCCAAAGATGATCAATTAGTGCATGAATTGACTGGTGATTTGATATGCACGGATGCGCTTACGACAGTAACATGCTTGGTGGACACAGATTGTGATGACAGATGCCATGAGGTACATGAAGATTCAGTAGTTGCTGTATCTTGCGTCGGGGATCCAATGTTGCCTGATGTTATCTGTGTTTGTGGATACCTTTGTTAATGGTTTCTTGGAATGGCAATGCTAAAAAATTCTACTCATATTTTATCTATATATTTTATATGTTTACTTCTTGTCTCACTTCTGTAATTTGCAACAAATATTTGAGGCTAAAAGGATGAGTATGTAGTATGATACTGAGCAGATTTAAAGTTAAATAGATGCAATCATATTACATTGATCATATATATCATTAAGAGTGAAAAAGATAGGTGTACAAATTAAATTAATCAAATCCTATATTTACCAAAATATTTTTTCCAGAAATTGATTTTGAAATTTAGTAAGCAATTCATCCAAATTTTCTCCTTTTATTAAGGCTTAGAAATTAGAACCCCGTTCATTTTTGAAAAATGGTAAAGCAAAATTTTAGTAATAAGGGTCATACTTTACGAAAATTTAAAATTGATTAAAAAAAGGTAAAATAAAGGAAAATCGAGCAATGAAATTCAAAAGAACGCATAAAATAAGATAAAGATTTGTATGAGGTAATCTTTTAAATTTTATAAATAAAATCGTATTTCATTCTTCTCGTTCTTTTTCTCGAATAGATATGGATTGTATGGGATAATTTTTTTTTAACTTTTTAAGTAAAATTATATATCATTCTTCTTGTTCTTTTTCTTTGTCATCCTAGCACAACAAGTATTTCCTCAAAGTAAGCATAACTTTGATTTCTTACAACTTCTAGTGGTGCGTTATGGACTTATTAGTACTACATTCTTCTTGTTGAATTTTAGATTAAACAGGTTTTTTAT